>NC_090290.1:12825977-13125977 GCF_037392515.1 Haliotis asinina | reverse complement strand
ATTTTCAATGCGACGCCCACTACCATGTAGATTGTTATCATCTGTCGATCTCATATCCAACCATAACACGTACTTTGTTTATAAGTACTCACCGATATTCACAGTGTATAGATCCAGTTCACTGACTACATTGTCCACTATTGAGTTTCGTCTCATCACTGGTAGCTTCTTTATTTCATCCCTCTGCTGGTATGCTCTCATTCCATGGCTAAATAACTGATTAGGCACTCCCTCTCCCTCATTGTCTCTTTCGAAAGCATTGTATTTCTTCAGGGGTATGATCAACATACCTTTCATCAATCACGCTGGCACATTCATGTTGATATTCCATACGATGTCGCTCTTGTCACACATTATCATTCTGTGTCACAGTATCCTGTCGTAAAGGATGATGCTTGTTGTACACACGACTTTTCTGTAATCAGTGAACTGGAGTTCGTATTCAAACCTTTTGCCCAATGTGGCTTGATAAAACGGTGTAAGCCCAGTTAGCAACTCAAAGTCAAGGGTGATACAAAACCTGTCCCCATACGCTTCGGTGATTGTTTTTTCTCTATCCGATATTTTGGCTATCTTATCTGGTGTGAAGACGTACCCAACATGTAACTTATTCAATTTTCTGCCACCAATTCCTTGGTATACGCTGTGGTAACAATAATATAAATCACTATCATCGATGCTAAGCACCTTGTTGTCGCTAATTTTTATAGTGTCCTTCTGACTATAGCACGACCCACATTATTCACGGGATCATTTTTATCACCTTCTACAGTCAACTTGATGTTAAACGCCAGTCGCACTGTACCTGGCACTATGACATCATTCTCACCCAAGTTTTGGAGTCTAACCAGCAGTACTTGGATCTGATCTAACTTGCTTGGGTTGGTCGTAGAAGTAACCGACTGGCGCATGGCTTTGACGCCTAGAGGTCCTCTTAATCTTCAAAAAGGATTACGTTTTCTACCGTGAGACATTATACATATTAATATTCAATATGATATAATTTCAAAATATGGACGATTTTGAGATGGATGATTTTGGAGCTACTGCTCCTCGTGATGTTGTTTATGATGAAGATACTTCATTCACTAGTTCACCATTGAGCGGCAAACTTTTGAAATCAGCAGTAGATGATTTTTACAACGGATTAAAAAGTGATAAACACTACGTCAAGTCACTGTACCGAGACTATTCGAAGTTTACCCTAGATAAAAAGTGTCCTTTTAGTGTTCTACGTCTTAAGGATAACCCAGATGTTGACCTCTTTTAGAAGCGCACTGGAGGACCACTCGCCTTGTCAACTCTAGCCAGTCGTTAGAAGATGTGAGACGTGCATGATTGCAATCCGCTTCCACAAATCGTGAGTAGCTGCGATCCCAGATTAGTCATATTCAGGAAACAATTGATAGAATACTGAATGAGGATACAACTTCAGCTAACAGGATTCGAATATTG
Source organism: Haliotis asinina (assembly GCF_037392515.1). Lineage (NCBI taxonomy): Eukaryota > Metazoa > Mollusca > Gastropoda > Lepetellida > Haliotidae > Haliotis > Haliotis asinina. The sequence continues at coordinate 13,124,522 of NC_090290.1, read as the reverse complement.
TTCCGCGAGCAAGGCATCACCATTGCCAGTGTTCTGATGGCGTTGGGCTGCATCGTATCGACTCTGGTCGTATCGCTGACAGGGGTTCCCCAAGTGGTGGTGACGTCAGAGACGAGATGAAAAAAAACATCGCTTGGAGAGGCCCTAGCTAAATTTGCTGCTAAGGCCGCAGAGGCCCTGTCAGGTATCCTAGGAAGTATCGTATCATGGCGGCTCAGCACGCTGGGTAAAACTGCCACATGGCTTGGTCAAACTCTGTGGGCATTCATCGTCGCAGGAATTTTTAACCAAATAAGGCACAAGCCGACCATGACATCTCTGACCACCAGCGCTGTTTTTCTGTCGATATGTTGCTGGTTGGCTGCCGGCACGGTGGGTGGTGGGACCCGCCGGTCGGGCAATTTCTGTACCCTTGTCTCTGGTGGGGATGCCACAGTGAGGTGTCCTGTGGACAGCTGAGTAGATGGTGGTAAGTGGGAGACATTGACGTCAGCATTAACACCCCAACTTTTGGTCTTCTGTGTCGATGATTATTTCGTTGTTGTAGCCCGTTACTTTATTGATTTTCAGAAATATGTCGCTTGGAGCCATATACAATCCATAACGAACACGTAGTCGACTTTTGACCTGGCGTATTGTAACGTGTCCTGGTATCGCTTTATAGAACTAGGTAGATCTACTGGTGATGCAATGGCATCCTCAATATTAGCCACTAACTGTTTCTGCGTGTCGTAAGCGGTTCCACGACCTATGATACTGGAGCGCATCTGCGATTGTTCACCCAGAATAGCCCACACGTACGTTCTAATCAAATTGTTTAAACGGATAACACGAGTGTGCACCACGCAGCAAAATTGAATTAATTCTGCCAGAACTGCATCGGGTTGTTAAAGCGTTTGTGACAGAAAACCCATAATGTTCAGACACATCCATGAATCAGGTTTTGAAATACGAACCATCTGCTTCAATCAAACTTTTCATCTGTGTGAAGTCAGAGACGTTTATGTTGTCATTTTTAGGGTAACGTACTTCGGATTTATACATATTATTATTGTATATAATTTATGTCATAATATGTACATTACGCTTCCGGATATAACGAACGGTGATACCGTTGAACTTAAACAGCATTGATAACACATCTGGCCAACTTGAAAAAGCACTATGCGATATAACCTACTACCATCCTACCTACCGACAAACATCAACCAAGAAAATAATGAGTTGTTCGTCAATGGAGTGGGAAACAAAATAACTGATAGTTACTTCAGTGTGTGTTCTCTCAATGATGAAGTTTTCAAACCATTAGGAGCTGAACATAGAATAAATGACTCAAACGGAAGAGTGGTGTTAGACAACCGTAAAGGACGAAAGACACTGTAACTTGGTGCTAAGCTGGTGGAGATGCTAGGGTATCCACCAGAACTTATCTCCTGGTGATTCCGTCACTAGTTTATTCGTGCCAAATCTAATTCCACGTGTTCATTTCAATCTGCTTAGCACAATGGATAATATACAAAATGAACGTCCTTCCGCGTTTTTGAGGGCTAAAAACATAAAAAAAACCATGAAGGTCGCACTGAGTCATTTTCATTGCGTCAGTGTAAAAAATTAACAAATGGCAATATTTCTGAATTAAAAGTATCAATTTTAGATAAAAAAACCCCAGAACTGTAAATATTGGATACCCAAACATAACACTACATATACAGAATGGCTAGTAATCAAGGGCCAGGAATGCGAATAAAAAGATGTGCTAATACAAGTTTATCAGACCTAGGTGATACTAGAGGGTTTGATGACACAGGAATAGGTGGTAAAATATATGCTTTTAAGCTTATAAACAACATTATAAGCACTAGCAGCAACAAGTGGACGATGACACCAGCTCAAATCAACTGGCTTCTCAACATAACACTAATTTCACAATACGTTTTCATAGAAAAGAAAGACCACTACCTAAACAATGTCATAAACAATGGAATCCTGCTCGTGTCCCATCACATAGAAGCAGTGTAACCGTAACACCAGTCTTGAGAAGTGGAGTCCACATACTGACGTGTAAATATGGTTAGACTGCGGTATTGCAGTTGGTTGCTGAATTTGATGGTGTAACCGCCCTCCTAGAAAACCTCTCACAAAATACCACGCTGGCCATGCAACTCTTACTAGGTGGACCTCCACAGAGCGATATTGAGATCGTGAAAGGAATCAAACTCCCGTGGGTTGAAAAACACAAGGGTCAAATTTGCCCAATTTACCTACGGTGGGTGATTCACACACCAGTTTGCCAGATGTCACAGTGATAATGGAAGATACTGTAACTCTAACCAAGATTTTTCTAACCGAGCACATCAATGTTATTAGTTTAAAGTTGATACATGAGACACAATCAGAAAAAAATTGGAAACTATTTTCCAACAGTTTTATAAACAATGGTAAACTCCAATGTAACACTCTGTGATCTAGTAGACACACAGAGTTTCAATTTACCTGGTGAGGAAGGCAGCCCATACCTCATAAACTTTAAAGATAAAGTATACAAACGAATGCCACTAGCAGATTTTACAGAGCTTGAGTGGGTAATTAAAATAACACTAACCAACCCTTACATCATATTTAGGCAAAATGATTACGTTTCCAAAATTATTAACAACGGCTTCCTTTTCACATCCTTTATTCCCTCAAAAGATAATTCTCTTCAAGTTTTCAAATGCCATATCACATTGGCAACATGCTAGCACCAGTTGACTCGAATGCCAGTTTAGTCATTCACAGTATATATGATTACCAACGTGATTTTTTTCTGGATTCATATGGTATGAAACCACACACAAACGGTCAAACAATACGTTTACTTGGCCTTGTAATATTTTGGGATAAAAGACATGAGAATAAACATTGTTGAGTCATAATAAGACAAGGCTAGCCACCATCAACAAGCCTCGATGGGGTTCGTATTATGATTGATGCACATGTTAGTATTTCACCCATTTACCTGTATGATAATGTAAACCTTACCGGCTTAAAATATATCAACTGAAAACTAATTTATAAACTATATTATAGACAAACAGAATGGGGCTGTATTCAGCCATAGATGAAGAAGGAAATATTAAAGGGAGTGCAGACGGATTTTGACTGAAACAGATATGTGATATAAAATGCCAGCTAAAAACAAGAGTGTGATACTCGGGCATCACTACATAAACAGTACAATAGAGCTTTACACTACATAGATGGTGCTGATACCACCCTACTGGCAACTAGCATGGGATTAGGAGCACCGGTGGTGATAGGACTTGAATTAACAGCCGTAGTGACAGGAACAGTTGGGTCGGTGTTTAAATTGAATTGTGAAGCAAAGAAACCGGATGAAATTAGAATACTTGCTGTATCAAAGTTGAACACGATAGAAGATCATGTTTCCACTGCACTCAATGACAATAAAATCTGAGAAGAGTAGTTTCGTTTGATCATAGGTGAACTGGAAAAATACAACAAAATGAAGAATGAGATTAGATTGAAGGTTCATAAAACATATTCTATAAGCGAGGACGAGAAATAAAAGTATATAAAACAAGGGATACAACAAGCCAAACAGGCATTTATCACGAATATCAACGGCATAATAGTGAGTGAGTGAGTGAGTGAGTTAATATTTAACGTCACATCGGCAATATTGCAGCCATATTGTGACGTGAACATGTTACATTTTGAAATGAAGACGTGCATATAGTAAAAACCTGTCAACGAAGGACAGTAAAATGACTAGATTATCACATTGAGAATATAAAACTAGTGTCGAAATCTAAAAAATAATAGAACAATACAAAACAATTTGGACATCACAATGTAAAATTGGGCTATAGATTGCCAACAACTGAAGGTAGATCACCACACTAGGGACCATGGGGACTTACAGTACCTCAGCTTCCTGCATGGACCCTAGTTGGATTTACACCATCCCTTCAGCCATTAGCAATTTGGACAATGCTAGCCATACATTAAAATAACAAAGATACTACGATTAAAAACTATTGGTAAATTTAAATTGGCAATGAAAGTATCGGGACTTACGTACCTTCTCCGGGGGACAATAATTTTACACTACTTCAATCCCCTTTGAGGGTACAGCCACACACAATCAAAGTTACTAACATAAACTACCAAGCATTAAAATACAACTATATACAGAACATATTAATCAAAATTCAACAAGAAAATCTATTTCTTTTAAAAAACCAATGATTAAAGGATAATTAACTGTGCTAAAAAGATCATGAAGTGTTTTCACATTGAAATATTTATCCCTTGTGATGGAGAATTCAACACAGTCAAGCAGGATATGCTTGACTGTAACTCTCCCATCACAAGGGATACAAAACGGAGGATCTTCACCTTTCAACAGGTACACATGGGTATACCTTGTGTGGCCAATACGACATCGTCGCATGATGACCTCTTCAAATCTCGACTGACAACCCAAGTGGGTATATCCAATATTGGGTGTCCCACTTCTACATCAGATCACGGATGTAAGTTCTAATGCAAGCTTTGAAATCAGAGTAAGGGATAAGAAGTGGTGTAATAGATTTGTTGAGTGCTGCTTTGGCAGAAAGATCGGCCATTGTATTTCCAGAAATGCCCACGTGGCTGGGCAACCAACAAAAGACGATGTCGCATTGGCCAGTAGCAAGATCATTATACAATTCAATAATCTCAATTAAAAGTGGATGTTTACAAGACACATTTTTTATAGCCTGAAGCCAAGAAAGAGAATCAGAATAGATTATACACTGTTTATGTTTAGGATGTCGTTGAATATACTTAAGAGCCGTTAATATCGCGTTTGCTTCTGCAGTAAAAATAGAGCTTTTATCTGGTATTCTAGAAGATATTGTCCTGGATCCAATAACAGTGGCACAAGCCACTGTGCCACCGTCCTTGGATCCATCTGTAAAGATGAATTTGTAATTGGTATATTTTTTTTAAGTTGATAATATTCTTGTTTATATTGTAAGTCATTGGTTTCTGATTTTTTTAAATGAGGTCAATGTTAGGTCGACTTGTGGTCTCACCAACTGCCATGGAGGAGAAGAAAGAAGACGGGAAGGAGCTATAGTGTCCAGCTCAATACCAGCAGCAGCAATAAATGGCTTTATTCTGAGCCCAAGAGGCGGGACAAGAGAAGCCTTTTTGTTATACAAATCCTCATAAAGAGGGTTAAAGACACAGTTATATGCAGGATTCGACTCATTAGAAAATAGTTTGGTAATATATTGTAAAGAGAGCTTTATACGGCGGTGGTTAAGAGAAGGTTCCTCGGCCTCAACGTACAGACTGTCAACAGGAGAAGTTCGAAAAGACCCAAGACAAAGTCTTAGGCCCTGGTGGTGGACGGAATCAAGTAATTTTAGGTTGCTCTGACAGGCTCCATAATAGACGATGGAGCCATAATCAAGTTTCGATCGTACCAACGATCTATATAAGTGAAGGAGGGTAGTTTGATCCCCTCCCCATTTTGAATTAGAAACAACCTTTAATAAATCAAGTGCCTTCAGGCATTTTGCTTTTAGGTATTTAATATGAGGCAAAAACGTCAAATGTGAATCGAAAATGAGACCTAAGAACTTAGCTTCCTTGACAACTTTGATAGGGGTGCCACTTAAAAACAGTTCTGGATCTTTATGGGGTTTGTATTGACGGCAAAAGTGTATACAATTGGTTTTTGATTTAGAAAATTTAAAGCCGTTTTCAAGACACCGCTTATCTATTTTATTTAGACACATCTGCAGTTGCCACTCAATAGTATGCATATTATTTCCGCGACAAGAAATATTAAAATCATCCACAAAGAGTGATCCATCTATTGAATCATTTAAAACCTTGGATAAACTATTGATCTTTATACTAAACAATGTGACAGACAAAATACTACCTTGCGGGACACCCTGATCCTGACTGTAATAATCAGACAGGGTAGAACCCACGCAGACTTGAAATTGCCTGCCATTTAAAAAGTTGGAGATAAATTGAGGCAAACGGCCTCGTAAGCCAAAGTCATGTAAATCTTTTAAAATTCCATGTTTCCATGTCGTGTCATAAGCTTTTTCTAAATCGAAAAAGATCGACACAGCATGTTATTTATTAATAAGGGTATTTTTGACAAAAGATTCCAAGCGCACTAAATGATCGACAGTACTTCTATTTTTACGAAAACCACATTGTATATCTGTAATTAGGTTATTGGTTTCCAAGTACCAAATAAGTCGATTATTTATCATGCGTTCCATGGTCTTACAAACGCAGCTTGTTAGCGAAATTGGCTGATAATTCGATGGATCGGTATGATCACGTCCAGGCTTCGGTATGGGAACAACAATAGCATCACGTCATGATGAAGGATATGATCCAGATGTCCAAATGTCATCAAAAATATGTAAGAGCGTCTCTAAACACGATTCAGGTAAGTGCTTCAGGAGTTGATAATGTATGTTATCAGCTCCTGTGGCAGTATCATGAGCCTGGTCAAGAGCAGTATGGTGTTCGTTATTTGAAAATACCTCATTATAATCTTCACCATTATCGGAAGTGAAATTGATAGATTTCTTTTCTTGCTGTTTTTGATACTTTTGGAATTGAGGTTCATAATTCGTTGAAGAAGAATGTTTGACCAATGTTTCACCAAGTTTATTAGCAATATCGGATTTATTTGTTAGTAGCTGGTTTCCGTCTTTTAGGTGGTGAATGCTAGCTCGAGAACCCTTACCCTTGATCTTCTTGATCATATTCCACACTTTCGAAATTGGGGTACGTACATTGATTTTAGAGACATATGTTCGCCAAGATTGGCGTTTATTTTGCTTAAAAGTCCGCCGTGCTTTTGCGTTTAATAGTTTAAATTTGTTCAAGTTATGGACTGTGGGATGGCGACAGAAATAGTGTTCGGCCTTCTTCCGTGCCTTTCTGGCCTGTTTGTAGGTATCATTAAACCATGGTTTTCGAATGTGTGGGTTCATAGAGGACTTAGGAATACATTCATCGGCTATCTTTTTCAGCTCATCAGAAAATAATTGTATAGGGTCAGAGACATCAATAAACACATCTGATTTTAAATTATTAATGGCAAGCATTTCAAATAAAGACCAGTTGGCTTTATTAAAATTCCATTTTGTGGAGGGAGGGACATCTGAAGGAGTTAAAGGGTTTAGAATGGTAGGGAAGTGATCGCTTCCACAGAGGTCCTCGTGAACGGACCAGTCAAATTCGTTTAGCAGTTGTGCGTCTGTAATCGATAAATCAAGAGCAGAGTAAGTACCAGTACCGGGATGTAAATATGTTTGGGAGCCATCATTAAATACACATAAGCTATTATTAGAAATGAAATCTTCTAGGAGCTTCCCCTTAGTATTAGTCTGAGAACTACCCCAAAGTGGATTATGTCCATTTAAATCCCCCATGATAACGCAGGGCTTTGGGAGCTGGTCATAGAGAGCTTGAAGTTCAGATTGTTGGAGAGATGAAGACGGTGGAAGATACAGAGAGCACAATGTAAAAACAATATGTAAAGTTACTCTAACGGCAACAGCTTGAAGAGGAGTAGTAAGGTTGATAGGGCTATGGATGACACCACGTTTCATTAGGATTGATGTACCACCAGTGGCTTTAGCTCCATGAGGTGAAAAGACATTATAAGAAGTATAGCCTCTGACATCAAACTTGTCAGTGTCTTTGAAGTACGTTTCTTGTAAGCATATACAACGGCATAATAGAAGATACATGTTAAACTGTTTCCATGAAATTAATTTAGGGGATCCTGTTGTGGGGTGTCCTGCGGACAACTGACTACAAACCTCCGCGCCACCACCTGTTTATAGAGAGTAGTTGAAATAATTCTTAGACTCACACTATTAGAGAATTATTCACACCTGGCACCCGTGGCGAGCCACCTCCTCGTGGTGGGTGCTGGATAACGCTAAGTGCTCGCCAACACCCCCGTTGTGGACCCGGGGGCATATTTGGTCCACCAACCCGTTAGCCGTGGGTTGCGGCCCTGTGTCGGTGGAGGACGGGATCCTGGTGGTTGAGGGCAATGGGAGCCTGCAACCGTGTTCCTGTTACTCAACTCACCACTTTGGCCCTGACTTCACCTAGATGGGTGGTAGAATGGGCCCGATTCTATCAATCGGCTGGTCACGCCATGCCCTGAGCATGTGACTTCTGTATTTGTAAATTGTTCCATCCATACCTGTTTTTTTTATGGAAATAATAGACAACAGTTTAAAAAGAAAACACCTTTGCCTAGAGACTGTATGCCAGAAGGCGGTGGCTCATGGGCCAATCTGGCATTTTTGACCTCCAGATTCTATCTGTCTTCGGGTATCTGTCTTGGGCTGAACCACCCTGACCTTTATTCTGTTTGGCAGAAATAGCTATCTGAGTCATTTTTGCTTGAGTATAACATCCCTGTAACCCTGGTGTTTGTAGGCAGCTTCCACTTCAACATCGTCCTTGTTGACACTCGATGGCGGGTGGGGAGCAGGGATGCTGAATAACCTCTGTTCCATTATGGACACCACACATTTGACTGGTTCTCGTTCTAAAACGAAAAGACGTCACATTGACGCTGATATAGCAACATCTTCTGATGAAGAATCTGTTCAAAATGTTGATTCTTTGCCACGTTTTCTTGTCGTTGAAGGAGTTAATGGTGAACCCCTTAAAATCAATCCCTTTGTGGTTTCGAAATCTATTGAAGGAATCTGTGGTACAGTTAGGAATGTCACTCGTCTCCGCTCCGGTTCCCTGCTTGTGGAGTGTAAAAGAAGACAGCAGTCTCAAAATCTCTTAAAGGCACATCGTTTTGCAAACACTGAGATTGTTGTGTCGGTGCATAAAACTCTCAACTCATGTCGAGGCATTGTCCGTGATCGTGCTAAGTGTCTCTCAGACATGTCCGAAGAGGACATTGTCACAGAACTGAAGCCCCAAGGTGTATCATCAGTGAAACGATTTACAAGGAAAGATGGTGACAGCATTGTTAATACCAACACGTACTTGTTTACCTTTGCCCTCACGAAGACTCCTTCATCAATTAAAGCTGGGTATTTCAACATTGGAGTTGATACATATATTCCTAACCCCCTTCGATGCTTTAAATGTCAGCGGTTCGGACATGGAGCTAAATCTTGTCGTAATAACCAAGTTTGCTCCCGTTGCAGTAAACAGCACGACAGCACAGACTGCACTGATGAAATCAAGTGTGCAAATTGCAGTGGTCCTCACATGTCCTCATCCACTTGTCCCTCTTTCGTCACACAAACACAAATATTGAAATTAAAATACACCAATGACATTTCATTCGCTGAGGCAAAAAAGTTGGTAACAAATGCATCAACAAATTCCTCTCCTTCACGATCGTATTCCGACGCAGTTTCCTCTACTCCTATCACATCTGAGACTGGCTGTCAAACTGCTATTAGCTGGGTGTCTACCGACCAAAAACTACTGTACCCAATCGATACTGCAGATACCAACACTTCATCAGCTTCGCAGACAGACTCTGTTCCTGACCCTGTGATTGTGTCCGGCAGTAGAACTGAAGAGAAAACAAATAGAATTCTAACTGCAAAAGAACGAAAATTACAACGGAAAAAAGAAGCAAGGTCCCTTAAACATATTCAGGACCTGTCTACGTCAACATCCCCTCTGGAGGTTCATAATGTCTTTGAACCTCTAGCCATGGAAGTCAATCCATCGCTGCCCATGCAGCATAGGGGAAAATCTAACTGCTCACGATCTCCAGTTAAGCCGCCATGAGTGGCTTTTCCAGTATAATACAATGGAATTGTAGAGGACTTTGGAACAATTTCAATGATCTTCAACTTTTAACACAGGATTTTAAACCATCAGCACTTTGTTTGCAGGAAACGTTCCTCAAAAGCACACACAACTTTGATCTGAGACATTATAATTCATATCATAGCTTTTCCCCTCCAGGGAGGAGGTTCTTCTCTTTTAGTGAGGCAGGGCATCATCCATAGTGCCGTTTCTCTCAATACCCCTCTCCAGGCTGTTGCTATTCGAATGACATTAAATGTTGTTTTCACATTATGCTCTTTATATATTCCACCGTCGACTTCCCTTCAACAGTCTGATCTTCAAGCGCTATATGATCAACTCCCTAAACCCTGTGTCATAATGGAAGATTTAAATGGTCATAACCCACTTTGGGGCAGTACTGACAGCAATGTAAAAGGTAAAGTACTGGAGGATTCTTTCTTGGACAACGATTTATGCATATTTAATGATGGTTCTTCTACATATCTACATCCAGGAACTGGAACTTACTCCTGTCTGGATTTATCCATTGTGGACTCTACTTTACTGATTGAATTTGAGTGGTTAGTTCATGATGACCTTTGTGGGAGTGATCATTTTCCCACCATATTAAAATCTGTGACACCTTCTGATGTCCCTCCATCATCACGTTGGAACTTTGCTAAAGCTGACTGGGATTTGTATGAAATTCGCTGCTCTGTTAAACTAACACCTGATGCTTTTGTTGATGTTTCTGATCCGATAAAAATCTTCTCTAAAGAACTTCTTCAAATAGCTGATGAATGTATCCCGAAGTCCTCTTCAAATCCACACATACGTAAACCATGGTTTACTGCTGACTGCAAACAAGCTAGGAAGGCTCGGAAGAAAGCTGAACAGTATTTCCGGCGTCATCCTATGGTCCATAATTTAAACAAATTTAAAATTTTAAATGCTAGAGCAAGGCGTACTTTTAAACAAAATAAACGCAAAATTACGTTTCAAAAATAAATTCACGTACGCCAGTTTCAAAGGTATGGAACATGATCCAGAAAATAAAAGGTAAGGGCTCTAAATCTAGTTATCACCATCTTAAAGATGGGAATCAGTTATTGACTCATAAATCAGATATTGCTAATAAACTTGGTGAGACATTGGCGAAACATTCTTCCTCGTCAAATTATGTACCTGAATTCCAAAAATATCAAAAACAGCAGGAAAAGAAATATATTAATTTTACTTCGGAGAATGGGGAAGATTACAATGAAACCTTTTCAATACATGAACTTCATACTGCTCTTGACCAAGCTCACGATACTGCTTCTGGAGCTGATGGTATACATTATCAACTTCTGAAGCACTTGCCAGAATCCTGTTTAGAGACAATTTTACATATTTTTGATGACATTTGGACAACTGCAAAATTTCCTCCTTCGTGGCGAGATGCCATAATTGTACCCATCCCTAAACCTGGACGTGATCATACTGATCCATCGAATTATAGACCAATTTCGCTAACAAGCTGCGTTTGCAAAACCATGGTACGCATGATAAATAATCGACTTGTTTGGTACTTGGAGACTCGTAACCTAATAACAGATATACAATGTGGTTTCCGTAAAAACAGAAGTACCATCGATCATCTCGTGCGTTTAGAATCTTTAGTTAAGAATGCCATAATTAATAAACAACATGCTGTGTCAATTTTTTTCGATCTAGAAAAAGCATACGATACTACATGGAATCATGGGATTTTAAAAGATTTACACGACTTTGGATTACGAGGCCGCTTGCCTCAATTTATATCCAACTTTTTAAATGACAGGCAATTTCAAGTCCGAGTGGGTTCAACCCTGTCTGACCATTATACTCAGGATCAGGGCGTCCCACAAGGCAGTATTTTGTCTGTCACTCTGTTTAGTATTAAGATCAACAGTCTATCAAAGGTTATAAACGATTCAATAGATGGATCACTATTTGTGGATGATTTTAATATTTCTTGTCGTGGTAAAAATATGCGCACCATTGAACGGCAATTACAGTTGTGTTTAAATAAAATAAATAAATGGTGCCTTGAAAACGGCTTTAAATTTTCTCAAACAAAAACTAATTGTATACACTTTTGTAGAAAATATAAACCGCATAAGGACCCAGAGCTATCTTTAAATGGCACTCCCATCAATGTTGTAAAGGAGGCTAAATTCTTGGGTATAATTTTCGATTCTCATTTAACCTTCTTACCACACATTAAATCTCTTAAAGTTAAATGCCTGAAGGCACTAGATTTGCTGAAGGTTGTTTCCAATACTAAGTGGGAAGGGGATCAAACCACCCTCCTTCATTTATACAGATCATTGGTACGATCCAAACTTGATTATGGTTTCATTGTATATGGTGGAGCCTGCAAAAGCAACCTGAAACTATTAGATTTCCATCACCAAGGTCTAAAACTTTGTCTTGGCTCCTTTCGAACATCACCTGTCGACAGCCTCTATGTCGAGGCTGATGAGCCATCTCTTACCCAACGCCGTGCCAAATTGACTTTACAGTATGTAACAAAATTATATTCCAACGAATCAAACCCTGCATATAACTGTGTATTTAACCCCTTGTATGAGGATTTGTACAGCAGGAAGTCTTCACTTGTGCCACAGTCATTGGGTCTAAGACAATCTCTTCCAGATTACCGGCTGACAGCTCTGTTTTCACAGCAGAAGCAAACGCTCTATTAACCGCTCTTAAATATATTGAAAGACACCCCAAACATAAACAATATATAATCTATTCCGACTCCCTTTCTTGTCTTCAGGTGATTAAAAACATTTCTTGCAAGCATCCACTTTTAATAGAAATAATTGAATTGTATAATCATCTTGCTACTGGCCAATACGACATTGTCTTTTGTTGGTTACCCAGCCATGTAGGAATTTATGGGAACACAATGGCCGATCGTGCCGCCAAAGCAGCACTCAACAAATCTGTGACATCACTTCTCATTCCTTATTCTGACTACAAAGCTAGTATTAGATCTTACATCCGTGACCTTATGCAAAAGAGGTGGGACACCCAAGTACGTATAAATAAATTACATGAAATAAAACCCTATATTGGTTACACCTACTTGGGCTGTCAGTCCAGATTTCAAGAGGTCATTTTGCGACGATGTCGTATTGGCCATACCAGATATACTCATGCATACCTGTTAAAAGGTGAAGATCCTCCGTTTTGTATCCCTTGTGATGAGAGAGTCACGGTCAAGCTTGACTGTGTTGAATTCTCCATCACAAGGGAGAAATATTTCAATGTCAAAACCATCAAGGATCTTTTTAATAGTGTTAGTTCTCATTTACTTATTGGTTTTTTAAAAGAAATTGATTTCATGATTGAATTTTGATTAATAACTGTTGTAGATAGCTATATTTTAATGATTGGTAGCGTAACTTAGCAGCTGGTATTGTTAATGGCTGTATCCTTAAAGGGGGTTAAAGTATCGTAAAATTATTGTCCTCCTGAGAGGGTACGTAAGTCCCAAAACTTTCACAGTTTAATTTCCGCTTACCCGATTTTAAACGTAGTATATTTGTTCTTTTAAAAGTTGGCTAAACATTCGTACAATCGCCAGCGGCTGAAGGGATGGTGTAAATCCAACTAGGGTCCATGCAGGTAGCAAAGGTACTGTAAGACCCCATGGACCCTGGTATGGTGATCTACCTTCAGTTGTCGGCGGTCTATAACCTGTTTTTATATTGTATCGTCCTCTATAGTTGAATTGTTTTAGATTTCATTACTAGTTTTAAATATTTTCCTGTGATAGTCAAGTTGCTTTACTGTCCTTTGTTGACAGATTTTTTACCATTCTCTATTATGTATGACATTAATGGTTCTCGTCACGATATGGCTGAAATATTGCCGATGTGACGTTAAATGTTAACTCACTCACTCACTTATTCACACCTATGTTAATAATGGATCTTTGGCGGATTGAAAATATATCATTGACTGATGTCGAGCCTCTGATTGTTAACAAACTCAAGTTTTAGTCTAGTGAATAGGCTAGCCCACAGGAGTCTGCTGTGGGTTTGTGTGAAGGCAGACGGGTGGTGTCTGTTTTTCCAGAGTTTGTGAAGAAGGGGCTCTAGATCACGCTATTGATATTATATAACTTATATATTGGAAGTGGTCCCGTACAACCATTACTAATACTACTTTATATCTTACCTGTACGCCATGTACCTGTATTAGGTTAAGTCCTATGTATCACGGCTCTGTATAGATGTGATATTATAATCTGGGATCCAATAAAAATATATATTAACCCTGTATATGTGTGTTAATCGTTTGCCATGTGTTGCATTGTGACACATATTCAACTGGTGTGTAACAGTTGATGCTCAACAGTTATGTCAGGAAGTAAAATCAATCATCCACATATCACAGCACTGGTATGTGATATCAATTTGACCGCCTCATACTTGGTATGATTTAGGGAAAAGATTTACACCCGGGACATCAAAAATCCACTAAGTCTTAACATAGCATTGTCGAACTTTGTAGGACCTTTGTAGATCCGGGGTTTAATTGGTCTGCTGAGGCAATTAAAATGACGGAGTGATTTTGATTTGTGACTTCCTCATATCCTGATTGTGTAGATCGATACTCATGCTGTTGATCACTGAAGAAACAATGAAACCATCAAAACGAACACGTATCTGTTTACTTTTTCAACTCCAAATACTCTTAAATCAGTGAAGGCAGCCTACTGTAACATCCAAGTTGATACCTACATCCCCAACCCGCTCAGGTGTCTTAAATGCCAGAAATATGGACACGGTGTAAATACTTGCACATTGTCTGTTGTGTGTGCTCACTGTGGTGATGACAGTGATTTAAAAAAAATGCAGAAACTGCTCAGGCGACAAGTCTTCATTTTCTAAACAATGTCCTATTTGGAAAGAGCAAATGGAGAAAAACAGAATAAAGTGTACTCAAAATATCTCCTTTTCTGAGGGAAAAAAACCGGTAAAAATGTCTGATCTTCCAGAGAGTTATGCTACAGTAGCAAAAACATCATCAGAGTCTACCTCTAAACAAACAAAATCACCCACAGGCTGCCAATCTACTGTAAATCATGAAATTAATGCGAACATTTTATTAATGCGAAAAGTGCGTCTGTACATGTGTCGCATTATTAAAATGACGCATTTCAGTCTGGGGGGGTACTTTTGAATAAACGTCAGAAAACGGAAATCTCTTCCTTTCATTGACACTACTTAATACCTATTGACATTATTCATTGGCAAATTTTGTGACTAAGCAGAAGTGTTGACACTACACTACCCAGTCAATACAATACGGGTATCGCAAGTCAGTTATCACTGGTTACAATAATCACTGTCAATTGTTCAGTCATTGAAGCACATCAGCCAGACCAGACATTCTCCAGCCACGCAGGATCGTTTAGCGATCTTTGCTCACCTTTGCAATCGCGTCCTCCATCCATTTGGCATGTAGAGGCTTCATCACACTTATTCATAAATCCTTTGACTTGGGTAAATTGCGACTCTCCACGGCATTTGTACCCTGCTATATCATCTCAGACTGAGGAATCACTTCCTAGTACATCAAAGTCTTCTTCTGATCACAAATCATCATCATCTCAGTCACATTCAAAGTCTCAATCAACAGCTGATAGTCAACAAACGGTGAAAAGTAAACCTAAGCCTAAGCCTGATGCTTCAAAACAACAAAGTGGCAGAGCTCTAAAATTCAATTGTTCAATAAATACGGGTCTCTTGAAGACATGGACATATCTGAAAACGTCCATTCTAGGGCACATAGCTTGTCGCCCTCCAAAAGAGTGCGGGGTAGATCCCCAATAAATCCCCCCAAAGGTAGTTTATTCCAATAATATTGTACAGTGGAACTGCAGAGGACTGGGGACTAATTAACTTGAATTACAGCTATTAGTCCAAGTTTTGCACCTTCAGCGACATGTCTCCAAGAAACATATTTAAAAGAAACAGACACATTTGACCCTCGTCATCTTAATGCATATCATTGTTTTTCCCATCCGGGTGGCAGGTGAACTGGCGGATCATCCATTCTTGTCAGACAAAACGGTATCCATTGCCCTCTTTCACTTATTACTAATATGCAGGCTGTTGCAGTGACAATTACTTTACATGTAGCGTTTACACTGTGCTCTCTATATTTCGCGATCTTCAACGTTTGCCAAAACCGGTCTTCAAGCTCTATATCACCAACTTTCATAGCCCTGTATTATAATGGGGGATTTAAATGGGCACAATCCACTCTAGGGTAGTGTAACTACAAGCACTAAAGGTAAATTGATGAAAGACTGTTGTTCTGACAATGATTTATGTATTTATAATGATAGTTCCAACACATATTTACACCCTGGTACAGGACCTATTCAGCTCTCGACTTGTCACTCACAAATTCAGAGCTACTTAATGAATTCGAATGGTCAGTCCACGATGACGTCTGTGGAAGTGACCATTTTCCTACTATACTAAACTCTCTAACTCCATCTCATGCTCCTCCATCATCAAGGCGAAATTTTAAAATGGCTAACTCGGCTTTATATGAATCACTGTGTGCTGCGAAACGTAAACCCAAACGTTTTATTGATGTTCCTGATGCTATTAAATGCTTTTCTGATGAATAGAATTCCATAGCTGATGAGTGTATTCCAAACTCCTCTGCAGTTCCACATTGGAAAAGCATGGTTCAACGATGACTGCAAACAAGCTAGGAAGGCAAGGGAAACAGCAGAACATTATTTCCGTCGCCATCCTATGGTGCATAATTTAAATAAATTTAAAATTTTAAATGCAAAAGCGCGGCGTACTTTTAAACAGAACAAACGCCAATCTTGGCAAAATTATGTATCCAAAATTAAATCTTGGACACCCATGTCCAAAGTATGGAACATGGTGCAGAAAATCAAAGGTAAAGGTACTAAATCTACTGTCCATCATCTGAAACACGGAGATGAATTGCTCACTGATAAATCAGATATTACAAATAAACTGGGTGAAACCCTCAGTAAACACTCTCTTCCTCTTCGAATTATGTACCTAAATTTCAGCAGTATCAAAGACAAGGAGAAAACAAATCTTAATTTCAACTCAGATAATGGGGAAGATTATAATGAAACTTTTTCTATTCATGAGCTTCATACTGCCCTTGATCAAGTTCATGACACTGCTACAGGAGCTGATAACATACATTATCAACTCCTGAAGCATTCACCAAAATCATGTTTAGAGACGTTCTTATCCATTTTTGATGATATTTGGACTTCCAGGAAATTTCCCTCTTCATGGCGTGATGCTATAGTAGTACCAAAACCTGGACGTGATCATACGGGTCCATCCAATTATCGTCCGATTTCATTAACTATCTGTGTGTGGAAGACCATAGAACGCATGATAGATAATCGACGTATTTGGTACTTGGAAACTAATAACCTTATCACAGATATACAATGTGATTTCCTAAACAAACAGAAGTACAGTCGATCACTTAGCGCGTTTGGAATCATTTGTTAGAAACGCATTAATTAAAACACAAGACGCTGTGTCTGTGTTTTTTTTATCTCGAAAAAGCATATGACACAACCTGGAAATGTGGTATTTTAAGAGACTTACATGACTTCAGCTTGCGAGGTCGTTTGCCTCAATTTGTAGCCAACGTTTTAAATAATAGACAATTTCAAGTCTGAGTGGGTTCAACCTTGTCTGATCATTATAGTCAGGATCAGGGTGTTCCACAAGGCAGTATTTTGTCTGTCACACTTTTTAGTATAAAGATAAACAAAAGTTTTAAACGATTTAATTGATGGATCGTTATTTGTGGATGATTTTAATATTTCTTGTCGTTGTAAAAATATGCATACCATTGAATGGCAACTGCAGTTGTGTTTACACAAGATTAATAAATGGTGTCTTGAAAACGGCTTTAAATTCTCTGAATCAAAACCTAACTGCATATATGTTTGTGGCAAATACACACCATATAAAGACCCTGAACTGTCTCTAGATGAAACGCCAATTAAAGGTGTGAAGGAGGCCAAGTTCTTGGATCCAATCTTTGACTAAATCACTAAATGCTTGAAAGCACTTGACTTGTTGAAAGTGGTTTCAAATTCTAAATGGGGAGGGGATCAAACTACCCTTCTTCAATTATATCGATCACTTGTGCGTTCTAAACTTGATTATGGCTCCATTGTCTATGGTGGAGCCTGCAAAAGCAACCTTAAACTTCTTGATTCTGTCCACCATCTAGGTCTAAGACTTTGTCTTGGGTCTTTTAGAACTTCACCCTTTGACAGTTTCTATGTTGACGCTGATGAACCATCTCTTGAGCAGCACCCTATTAAGTTAGCTTTACAGTACATTACTAAACCTGCCCATAACTGGGCTTTCAATCCCCTTTATGATTATTTATACAACAATCTTCTCTTGTCCAGCCTCTAGGACATAGAATTAAACCATTTCTTTCTTCGGCCAGCATAGAGCTGGAAAACATAGCTCCCTCCCGTCTTCTTTCTTCTCCTCCTTGGCAGTTGGTCAGGCCCCAAGTGGACCTAACATCGACCACATTTAAAAAATCAGAAACTAATGAATTACAATATAAACAAGAATATAACCAAGACATAAATATAGCAATTATATATACTTATTTACAGATGGGTCCAAGGACGGTGGCGCAGTGGCCTGTGCCACTATCACTGGACCCAGAACAATACCTTCTAGATTACCAGACAGTAGTTCTATAGTTACAGCTGAAGCTAACGCCGTACTAACGGCTCTTAAATATATTCAAAGACATCCTAAACATAAAGAGTATATAATCTATTCAGGCTCGCTTTCATGCCTTCAGGCTATTAAAATATTTCTGGTAAAGATCCACTTTTAATTGAAATTATTGAATTGTATAATAATCCTGATACTGGCCAATACGACACCACTTCTTATTCCATACTCTGATGGCACCCGTGAAGAGCCAAGTCCTCGTGGTGGGTGCTGGGTAACGCCAAGTGCTCTTCTCCCGTGTGGACCCGGGGCAGAATGTGTCCACAGCACCCCATTGCTGGTCGTAAAAGGCGACCAAATTGGGCAACCTGTTTGCCGTGGGTTGCGTCCCGTGTCGGTGGAGGACGGGATCCTGGTGGTTGAGGGCAATTGGGCTATTAACTATGTTCCATTTGCCCAACACACCACTTCGGCCCTTACTTCACCTAGACGGGTGGTTAATCGGCTGGTCATGCCAAGCCCTGTGCATAGATTTTATATGATTGCACAACCTTTTTACTTGGACTTTTTGAAAATATGGTCTTGGCACCCTTATTCATAGGAAAAATTTCACTTCGTGGTACGTTTTTGATAAACTTTGCCTAGAGTCTTATGCCCAGAAGGCGGTGGCTCATGGGCCAATCTGGTGGAATGATTATACTTTTAATTTTTCTGCTGGAGTATATCATCCGGGTATCCTTGGCGCTGCAAGCTGGAGATCCGCTTGTTTATAGCATTGTCCTTGTGATACTCCGTGGTGGGTGGGGAGCTCGGATGATGAAACAATTATAAACTCACTATGGCTTACCAGACTCCCTCGAAAAAGACCAAACGTCAACTTGATAATGACAATGAAGAGAATGAATCCACTGTAGCAGAAAGTTGGCCACGTTTCGTTGTTCTTGACACTGTTGACAAGACTCCACTGAAGTTGAACCCTTTTATTATTTCTAAGGGTATATATGGCATTGCAGGCGACGTTAAGAACATCGAACGCTTGCGTTCGGGATCTCTACTGATAGAATGCAATCGAAAACATCAGGCCTCCAACCTATTGTCAATGCAAACATTGGCTGGCATTCCTGTCTCAGTCACAGCCCATAGAACCTTGAACACCTGCAAAGGCATCATAAGAGATAGAGACCGTTTGTTAGCTGACATGTCAGAACTGGACATTGCGTCTGAAATGAAAGATCAAGGTGTGACATATGTTAAACGATTTACTACCCGGAAAAACAATGAACTGATATCCACAAACACATATCTTTTTTCATTCTCATCTCCAAGTCTCCCTCAGTCTTTTAAAGTGGGTTATTGTAACATCGCAGTTGCAGTATACATCCCAAATCCACTGAGGTGTTTTCGATGCCAAAAATATGGTCATGGAGTTAATACCTGTACACAGCCAGTGACATGTGCTCATTGTAGTGAAACGTCTCATGTAACGGAAGACTGCACTAGCACTGTCAAAAAATGCACAAATTGTTCAGGCACTCATTCATCTTTTTCCAAAGAATGTAAAATATGGCAAAAGCAAATGGAAATAAACAAAGTGAAATTCACTCAAAATGTTAGCTTTGCAGATGCTAAAAAGATTGTGGAATCAACACTATCTAATACGACTTATGCATCGGTCATCAGATTACCTTCTGACACCATGACTAAAACAGTATCCACTTCATCAAGTGTGACTCAAACAGACCTGACTTGGGTTAAAACTGATAATCCGAAACTTTTCACGCCTGAACAAACTACTCAGACTTCAGAGACAAATGTGAACGCCTGTGAATACTGTCAAAACGAGAACAGGTAATGGGAAAAAGACTGACAGACCACCCAAGGGTTCAGAAAATCGTATACAATTATTCAATAAACATGGTTCACTCGAAGACATGGATGTGTCAGAAAACATCCACCACAGGGCACATAGCTTGTCGCCCTCCAGGAAAGTGAGGGGTAGATCCCCAATCAACCCACCTAAAAGAAAATGTCTTCCAAACATATAGTACAATGGAACTGTAGAGGATTGAAGACTAATTATAATGAGTTACATCTGTTAGTCCAAAATCTGGCACCATCAACATTTTGTCTGCAGGAAACCCATCTGAAACAGACAGATACATTTAATTTACGTCAGTACGATGCATATCATTATTTCTCACGTTCGGGTGATAGGGCCTCTGGTGGATCTTCAATCCTTGTTAAGCAGAATGTTATCCACAGCCATGTACCACTTACAACTAATCTTCAAGCCGTTGCAGTGAGACTTACACTTCATGTTGTACTTACATTATGCTCACTGTATATTCCGCCTTCTTCAACACTTCACGTAACTGATCTCCAAGCTCTCTATGATAAACTTCCGAAACCATGCATTATAATGGGTGATCTCAATGGTCACAATCCACTCTGGGGTGGTACAAATACTAACACTAAAGGCAAAATACTGGAAGATTTTATCTCAAATAATGACCTGTGCATTTTTAATGATGATTCAAGCACTTATCTACATCCTGCAACAGGCGCCTACTCTTCTCTAGATTTGTCTCTAGCAGACTCTAATCTACTCAATGAATGTGATTGGTCCGTTCACAACGATCTCTGTGGAAGTGATCATTTTCCAACGATATTATCTGCATCTTCTCCGACTGATTCTTCATCTTATACAAGATGGAATTTTTCCAAGGCCGATTGGTCCTCATTTCAAACTCAATGCACATCTCAACTAAGACCAGAATGTTTCAGTGATATTGCTGATCCTATTCAGGTATTTTCTGACGTTTTAAATGTAATTGCTGATGAGTGCATACCAAGATCCTCTACAACTCCACATGTACGAAAGCCATGGTTTACGACATACTGTAAAAGTGCTAGAAAAGCAAGGAAAAAGGCAGAGAAATATTTCCGCCATCACCCAACTGTCCATAACTTAAAACACATTTAAAATACTGAATGCAAAGGCGCGTCGTACCTTTAAACAAAGTTAGCGACAATCTTGGAGGAACTATATCTCCAAAATTAATTCACGCACGCCAATGTCCAAAGAATGGAACATGGTTCAAAGAATTAAAGGCAAAGGTTCAAAATCTGCCGTTCACCATCTCAAAGATGGTGATAATCTAATTACTGACAAATGTCAAATTGCAAATAAAATTGGCGAAACTCTTGCCAAAAATTCTTCATCAGCAAATTACGTCCCTGAGTTTCAGAGATACCAGAAACAACAGGAGAAGATAAAACTTAAATTTGAATCAGATAACGGTGAAGACTATAATGAAGTGTTTTCATTACATGAGCTATATATTGCTCTTGAGCAAGCTCATGACACAGCAGCGGGTGATGACAATATTCATTATCAGCTGCTGAAACACTTGCCTGAACCATGTCTGGTTACACTTTTGGATATATTTGACAAAATATGGACATCTGGAAACTTTCCTCCTTCATGGCGTAATGCCATTGTGGTCCCAATACCCAAACCTGGTAAGGATCCTACTGATCCTTCCAATTACAGACCGATATCTTTAACCAGCTGTGTCTGTAAAACCATGGAGCGAATGGTAAATAACAGATTGATTTGGTATCTGGAAACCAATAACCTCATTACAAATATTCAATGTGGTTTTCGGAAGAATAGAAGTACTATTGATCATCTGGTACGTTTCGAATCCATCGTTAAAAATGCTATAGTCAATGAACAACATGCTGTGTCGATTTTCTTTGATCTCGAGAAAGCTTATGACACGACATGGAAGCATGGTATTTTGAAGGATTTACATGACTTTGGGTTGAGAGGCCGTTTGCCTCTTTTTATATCACAGTTTTTAAAAGACAGACAATTTCAAGTCCGAGTGGGTTCTACGCTGTCTGACCATTATAATCAGGATCAGGGTGTTCCACAAGGCAGTATTTTGTCTGTCACTTTATTTAGTATTAAGATCAACAGTTTATCCAAGGTTTTAAACGATTCGATTGACGGATCACTTTTTGTGGATGATTTTAATATTTCTTGTCGTGGTAAAAAATATGCATACCATTGAACGGCAACTACAGTTGTGTTTAAATAAAATAAATAAATGGTGTCTTGAAAACGGCGTTAAATTTTCTAAATCAAAAACTAATTGTATACATTTTTGTAGAAAATATAAGACACATAAGGACCCTGAACTATCTCTAAATGACACTCCCATCAAATTATCTTTGAATGGCACCCCTATCAAAGTTGTAAAGGAGGCCAAGTTCCTGGGTTTAATATTCGACTCTCATTTAACATTCTTACCGCATATTAAATCCCTTTAAGGCACTAGATTTGTTAAAAGTTGTTTCAAATTCAAAGTGGGGAGGGGATCAAGCTACCCTCCTTCACTTATACAGATCATTAGTACGGTCTAAACTTGATTATGGCTCCATCGTATATGGTGGAGCCTGTAAAAGCAACCTGAAACTTCTTGATTCTATCCACCAACAACGTCTAAGACTCTGTCTTGGATCCTTCAGAACCTCACCTGTTGACAGTCTCTACGTTGAGGCTGACGAACCTTCTCTTACACAACGCCGTATTAAATTATCCTTACAATATATTACTAAATTACACTCTCATGAATCTAACCCTGCCTATAACTGTGTGTTCAATCCACTGTATGAGGATTTGTACGACAAGAAGTCTTCTCTTGTTCCACCTCTTGGGCTCAGAATTAAACCCTTTCTTTCTTCAGCCGGCATTGAGCTGGAAAACATAGCTCCCTCCCGTCTTCTTTCTTCTCCTCCTTGGCAGATGGTTAGGCCACAAGTTGACCTAACATTAACTACATTTAGAAAATCAGAAACGAATGAATTACAGTATACCCAAGAATATAATCAACTGAAACATAAATATAGCAATTATAGACCCTTATTTACAGATGGGTCCATGGACGGTGGAGTAGTGGCTTGTGCCACTGTCATTGGATCCAGAACAATATCTTTTAGATTACCAAATAATAGCTCTATTTTTACAGCAGAAGCTAACGCCATACTAACGGCTCTCAAATACATACAAAAACACCCTAAACATAAACAGTATATAATCTATTCCGACTCTCTTTCTTGCCTTCAGGCGCTTAAAAATATTTCTTGTAAACATCCACTTTTAATAGAAATTATTGAACTGTACAATAATCTTGCTACTGGCCAGTGCGACATCGTCCTTTGTTGGTTACCTAGTCACGTTGGCATTTCTGGTAACACAATGGCCGATCTTGCTGCCAAGGCAGCACTCAACAAATCTGTGACACCACTTCTTATTCCATACTCAGATTATAAAGCTACAATAAGATCGTATATCCGTCATCTGATGCAGAAGAAGTGGGACACCCAAGTAGGTATAAATAAATTACATGAAATAAAACCTTATATCGGTTATACTTACTTGGGTTGTCAGTACAGATTTGAGGAGGTCATTATGCGACGATGTCGCATTGGCCATACGAGGTATACTCACGGTTATCTATTAAAAGGTGAAGATCCTCCGTTTTGTATCCCTTGTGATGAAAGAAGCACAGTCAAGCATGTCCTGCTTGACTGTGTTGAATATTCCATCACAAGGGATAAATATTTTAATTCACAAACTTTGAAGGATCTTTTCAATTATGTCAGCTCTCATTTAATTATTTCATTTTTAAAAGAATTAGATTTGCTAAATGAATTGTAAATAGATAAATATTTTATGCTTGGAAGTTTGAATGAGTAACTTAGTGTGTTAGTGTCTGTATCCTCGAGGGGGGTTAAAGCACTGTAAAATTATAGTCCACTCACTCACTCCATACTCTGATTGCAAAGCTAGCATTAGAACTTATATCTGTGATCTGATGCAGAAGAAGTGGGATACCCAGGTAGGCATCAAATTACATGAAATAAAACCCTAGATTGGTTATTCCTACTTGGGTTGTCAGTCCAGATTTGAAGAGATCATTATGAGACGATGTCGTATTGGTCACGCCAGATACACGCATAAATACCTACTGAAAGGTGAGGATCCTCTATTTTGTATCCCTTGTGATGAAAGAATCACGGTCAAGCATGTCTTGCTTGATTGCGTTGAATATTCGATCACAATTGATACCTATTTTAAATCCCGTAGCATGAAGGACCTTTGTACTAATATCAGTTCGCATTTAATTATTAATATTGCATTTTTAAAAGAATTGGATTTGCTGAATGAATTGTAAATAGATATATTTTATTACTGGTAATTTAGATTAGTAACTGAGATTGTTAGTGGCTGTACCCTCAAAGGGGGTTGAAGTATTGTAAAATTATTGTCTTCCTGAGAGGGTACGTAAGTCCCAAAACATTCGATGTAAATTGAAGTCCACAAGGTCTTTAATCGTAGTATTCTTGTCATTTTAAAGTTGGCTAGCATTTCGTACACTCGCCAGCAGCTGATGGTGTAAATCCAGCTAAGGTCCATGCAGGTAGCAAAGGTACTGCAAGTCTACATGGTCACTAGTATGGTGATCTACCTTCGGTTGTTGGCGACCTATAGCCCATGTTTTATAATGTATTGTCTTCTTTAATTACAATGTTTTAGTTTTTCATGCTGGTTTTATATCCATATCTGTGATATTCTAGTGTTTTTACTGTCCTTTGTCGACAGGTTTTCATATTACACATATATTCCATTTCAGTGTTAAGTTCCCCTCACGATATGGCTGATATAATGGCGACGTGACGTTAAATATTAACTCACTAACTCACTCATAACTGAATGTGGATGTCCATACAAGTGGTCATGGAGACTTACAGTACCTTTGCTACCTGCATAGATCCTAGCTGGGTAAACCCATTCCTTCAGCTATTGGCGTTTGGAGTAAAAAATGACTTGAAAATAACACATGCTCTACGATTAAAACAGGTTGTATGAGTGTCTAGTGTGGTGATCTACCTTCAGTTGTTGGCGATCTATAGCCTGTTTTTATACTGTTTTGTCCATGATATTAGTTTTAACATTCTAAGCTAGTTTTAATGCTAATTGTGATATTCTAGTTGTTTTACTGTCCTTTGTTGATGCTTTTTTTTATAATACACATATATTCCTTTTCAGTGTTAAATGTGTTCCCGTCACGATATGGCTGAAATATTGCTAATGTGACGTTAATTATTAACTCACTCACTCTATGCTGAACAATGGAGTTATCTATTCATTTTACAATATCATATACCATTTATGCCATATATCAACCTTTCTAAATGCACATGTTATAGTCTGTTAATATAATGATTTGTTGAAATTCACATGTAAATGAATGCGTTTTTATTGAAGTGCATTTACTAGTATCTCATATCTCATCTCTGTCACTTAATGTATACTTAGTTCTTTTCGTCTTTCAAATATCACACTGCCTGGCGTTTGTACACCGTCTTCACATATTTGCTGTCATGTTTAGTGTGCACAAGTTATCAAATATTCTGTGTTTCATATCCGTTCTACTTAATGATAGATCAAGTACAGATAAGCCTTCAACACCACTACCTGGACCTGAAAGGAGATACGTATTACTTCCATCATTAAGAAAGCACATATCATGTCTGTAAAGATTTTACCTGTGTCATTTTGATCATACGATCACCATACATCACCCATGGTCAAAATCCCTTTTCAGGAACTGGTCAGTAAGAGCGTGAGCTTGAGCAGTCAACCTGACATAGGTTTTGATTCACAATCCTTCACACGTTGCAGATAAATGAGGCATTCACATGAATTATTCTCGATCTCAGAGTGCGTTAGTAATTAATCTCCTATATTTGTTGTAAAGGATGTTGCCGATATGTACCATCAATCTTGGAACATTAACACAGAAAAGAAACCACAAAAACATCTAGCATACATCTTTAAAAGTAAAAAAAACGTTTGGAAGATGTAAAAAGGCCAGTTAAGAGTGAGTGAGTTAAAATGTAAAGTCACATGAGCAATATTTCAGCCACATCGCGACTAAAACAAGTCTCAACTCCACAATACGTTATGACATAGGTTTTGTCTCACAGGCCTCCAGTCTCTGTGAGAAATATCTCGGCCATACCGTGACATTTAATTGTTTTACATAGCAATGAATGGTAAAAAAACAAAACAAAAAAAACCAACCCAAAAACCAAAACAAACCTGTCATCGGAGGACACTAAAACCGACACTAGAACATCACAAAATCAAGAAATATAACTAGCATACTGTATATCTCCGAAAGAGGACCTCATATTAGTTCACTACAATATAAAAAAGGGCTGAGAATCGCCAACGACTGAAAGATGATAACCACTGTACTGACCATGGAGACCCTAGCCGGTTTTATACGATCCTTTCAGGCACTGGCGATTGTACTGGTTAGTTAGTCATATTACAACAACAAATATTCTCCGATTAAAAGAGTATGGAGAGCTAAACAGACTTTGAAATTTTAGGACTCTCACCCTCTCAGGTGGACAACATTTTTACAGTATTTTAACCCCACACGAGGATGCAGCCTTTCAAATCGATTATACTAATAATATCATAAACTACCAATCATTAAAATGTATCTATAGACATAACATGTTAATCAGAATTAATTACTGAAGTCAATTAGCGAAAACTAACAGTGGTAAAAAGATCCTTAACTGTTTTTAAATTACTCGTTGTAGATAAATGAGGTTTTCAAGTAGATTCTTCTATATCCGACAGTGTGTTTGTAACTAATGTCCTGTTAGCGGGTGTTTTAAAAGGTGTTACGGATATGTACCATCAATCCTGGAACAGTAATACAGAAAATAGCTTGAAATCCATCTGTCTGTCAGTATATATATGACTGTGTAATAGCTTAATAGCCCCTTTTAACGGACATAAAATAAGAGAAATACTTTATGCTTGTACGACGTTATCATAACAAGATTATTAAGTTTGAAAATTAACATGGGTGAGTTCAAATTTATCTTCACCTCGGAAATATTTCAGCCATATAGTGACGAGAAAGGCTGTACAACTGTACAACAGCTAACCTATAACTTTAAAAGCAGAAAACTATTTTGGACGATGAAATGGGCAACTGACTGCCAACAAATGATCGGCTTGTTAATTGTTCTTCGAGACGTGAATGTATAAGTTAAGATGTTAAGTCACATCGGCAGTATTTCAGTGTTGTAACGTTGTAACTAAAACAAGTTCAATTTCACAATACACTGTCAATAACGGACAGTAAAAATAACTGGAATATCAGATAACAATTGTAAAACTAGTATGGGAAGTTAACATATTGTAGCTATGAAAGACATTGCAATATAGAAATTGGCTACAGATCGCCAGAAACTGAAGGCAGGTCATCATACTAAGCACCATGGGGACTTTCAGTACATTTGCTCTCTGCATGGACCCTAACTGGATGTACACCATCCCTTCAGCTATTATCACTTCAGTATAATCCAGCCTTAAATTAAAGAAACAATACCAACAAAAAATGTCAAAAAGCAGTAGTTTTAAACGTACTTTTAATGCTTTGTCGCATACCTACCCTTGCAGAAGTACAATAATTTTACGCTAGTTTAACCCCATTTGAGGGTACATCCACTAACAATCTTGGTTACTATTCTAAAGTATCAGCGATAAAATATGTATCTATTGACAAACGATTTGTCCGATTTTTTTGTTTACTAAATCTATTTATTAAAACATTCAATAATTAAAAGAGAGGTTACTTTAATAAAAGGATGCTGTACAGTTTTTGACACTGAAATACTTATGTTATGGAAAAGTCAGTACAGTTAAACAGGACATCCTTGAAAGTTTAACAAAGGAAGATGGCTGAGATTTAATTTACGGTTACTTTTATAAACATGTAGTCCTCTTTGAAAGCTAATGTACTAGGCACATTTACACACTTTCTAGGCATATGGCAAAATGGCTCATTGGTCAGTTTTCTGAGTTGCTGATGTTGAAGTAGCTGATTAAAACAAATCTGTAGTGTTGTGTATTATTTTATAACAACATCAAAAATATTGCGGCAGCATGTAAATAAGTGACCTACGTAGTTGTGATGCGACGACGTACATAGAAAAAGCCCAAGGGCACTGCCTTTTATCTAATCCCGCTGGCTGCTGTGACGATGGATCCGGGAAACTAGCTCTTGCGGAGTCAGTCACATCATGACTTGTACCATTTAAAGCAGTACAGCCTACCTGCTGTTTCGTTTATACATTAAATATTTATTCCAAACTGAAGTAAGAACAGTTTCGTCAAAAGTAAAACTGCAATGGAAACCAATAGACATTACAAACAGGGATGAAAGATTTATGTACATGTAGTTCTGCGCCGTTTTCCAGCAAACCAATCAGGTGAAATGTAACGTGAAAGAATATTCAGAGATGTCAACTGACTGTCATTCACTGTATTGCGTCAGGTGTCTTTTAGCACTCCAAGATGATACCGAGTTATGCCAGTGACTGTGCGAAACTGCTCCTACAAATAACAGTTATTCTGCTGATTGCATTTTCGATATCATGTAGGGAGCAGTGCACCCCTTCGACGACTGAGAGGGAAAATTCTGTTATTATCAAGAACGTTGGCATCAAGTTGTGCCAGCTCAAATGTGAAAAAAGTGGTCTATGCTCGAGTATTGAATACAGTCATGACACTTTGACCTGTCGTCTATTAAGAGCTGAAGCAGTGAAGACCAAGGAGGAAGGATTTGTCAGTCTTGCAAGGAGTCATTCAGATGTAAGTAAAGGCGTAAAAACTCGGTCCGTTAGAATACGAAAAATGACGCGCGCTGAAATGCACATGCATCCTCAATGCGTTTGCGTGTTCATCTCTAATTCGGCATGTGCGTGTAGGGATAGCTATGGTATTGCTATGCCGCTTGTATCAATACGAACCTCACGTATGCTACGTGATCTGAACTGTATACACGTTAGAACAAACTTTCAAACTTCAAAAGAAATGACGATATATTAAGCCTACCTTATTAAACAGATTATCCATCCAAAAGTCCTCTGAATCAAATATCTTATATCCACAAAGATTTCTGTTTTTGTCGATCTCAACACAGTGCTCATACATATGTCAGCCGTATCGTCACTAAAACAATGTATATATTAGCTATAATAAAAGATAGATCGTACAATTCTGTCAACAAAGGACAATAAAATAACTACAATATCACAGATAAACATGCAAAACCAATAATTAAATCTAAAACATTTTAGCTACAGAGGACAAGAAAATATAAAAATAGGCTATAGATCACAAACAACTGAAGGTGGATCACCTTACTTGGGACCATGGGGACTCGCGCTGCATGGACGTCCCACTGGAATTTCGTGTTGATTTTAAAAAGCATGCGTGTAACAACTATTCAAGGGGTAGATTCACCTCTAATCACGATATTTCTTTAACCTTATTGAGCGTTTTTGAATGTTTAAGCGGGATACGGCTTTCAGTTACTTTGTACCTATACAGGAAGCACTCCATTTCAAAAAGCAAGCAAAATATTAATGTATTGAAATATCTGCTGTACCCACTAGTATGAGTATGTTCAATCCCAAATTGGCTGGAATTACAGAAACAGATATTGTAATTAAGAGTGGTCGAAACTCTTAAGATACTGTCTCAAAACTGCAGGGGTATAAAAAAAGTTAAAAGTTAAAAGGTATAATTCGAATTCCTAGGAAAGAATAAAGGTACTAGAGAGCAACTTAGATGAGTTTAGAAACTATGCTGCCATTAATCTTCTGGTTAATGAAGTAATTTACACCGTAGTCTACATATACGGACCTAACAGGAGAGTCCAGAATATCATGGACATAATTATGAAGCATGGTACTGATGAAATATGTATGCGTGGAGATTGGAACCTCAACGGAACAAACAACTGGACACTTATAACTATAAACACATCAGTAATCCAAAGGCAAGGGATAAAGCTTTTGAAATGATTGATAAATTTGATCTGAAAGAATCTTGGCATGAACATAACTGCGATACTAGATGCTTCACAGGCGAGACTAGATTTCTTTCTGATTTCACACAGACTGCTATCTACCGTTAACAACTGTGATATTCTACCAAGTATAAATTCTGACTACTCACTAACCTTCCTGTCTCTGGAAATTTAACAATTCACTCCTTTGATATAGAAAATACGTAGAACTACTAAAAGATACGATTAAATCAATACTAAACCAATACTAGTATATGAAAGACAGTGGACCAAATAAATTATCAATAGGTGATCAACTACTCTGAAAAACATTACTCGTCATGTTCAGAGGTAAAAAAAATACAAAAAAAAAAGAAAATTGTAAATGAAAAGAACTTAGAACGGATACGAAAAACAATTCCTGGAGACTAGTCATTAGCAAATGTTATAAATTTCAAACATTGATGATAGCACGTGTTCTTCAACTGGAGCAAAGACAAAGCAGGCACATATACATGCGTCAGACATAGCTTCAATTTTCAGCTCCTGCACATTATCACC
The DNA here is from genome assembly GCF_037392515.1 of Haliotis asinina. Taxonomy (NCBI): domain Eukaryota; kingdom Metazoa; phylum Mollusca; class Gastropoda; order Lepetellida; family Haliotidae; genus Haliotis; species Haliotis asinina. The sequence goes on along the minus strand of NC_090290.1, from coordinate 13,093,402 downwards.
CGCTCTGACAAGACATTGTCCTGTGAAAAGAGAAACAATAGCAGGGAGGGAAGGACAATTTGGGCCCAAATGTCATGTTCATTTCCCGGTTATACATTCTAGCAATTTATCTACTTATAGTGGTCATAGCAGAAGACTTTAAGTCAGTTGTGCCTATGTCAACCAAAGCCATTCAGACATGCGAAAGATACAAAAAATATCGTGTTTGAACAAGAACATAAACAGAAACTATTACAAGGATAGATGAGGTATGTGTAAAAACATACCATAAACTTCAGTCTCCTATTTGAAGGTACCGACTGGTTCCTGTTCATCTTGGTTGTGCAGTTTTACACAACGATGTTTGGAGACTCGATCTGGAAAGTCTGTCTGTGTGCAAGGTACTGTGCAATATTTTTCGTATTGTCTCTTTTGTACTCTTTATACTAGTTGGGACGGCCCATAATCTATTGTGTACGTACGTCCTGGTCGCTAAACTCTTTGCCATAGTGAGTATGGCGTCATCCTGAGTGGGTAGTCCCCAAATTGTCAAAGCTAAAGTTAAGCTTACCAGATGTTTAGATTTAGTATTTTTGTTCTTTTAAATTTCGGCTAAGTATTTCCTACAATCGCCAGCGGCTGAGGGGAAGATGCAAACAGATGCAGGGAACATGTAGGTAGCAAAGGCACTGTAAGACCCCATGGACCCTTGTAGGGTGATCCACCTTCAGTTGTTGGTGATCCATAGTCTCAATTTATAACATTTTAAGTCACGGCATGGCTGAAATATCGCTCACTTAACTCACTTACAAGCATGGTGTTCTCTTTACAGTTGTTGGCGATCTACAGCATGTTTGTACAGTGTATCGTCTTCAGTAGTTAAACTGTTATCGATTTAATTACTACTGCTGAATTTGTGTCTGTGTGTTAGTTGTTTCAAAGGCATTTAGAAGATGGAGGAATCAAACTAAAAGTGCTTTATGGTTCAACTTCTTTATTATACAAGGTCACAACGTTTCGAGACATTCTAGTCTCTTCTTCAGGTGAAGTGAGGGTACAACTAAGGGGTTGTAGTATATATCTCACTCCTATCCAAAGGACTAACCTATGTGCCGACCAACCCACGTCCCAACCCAGATGTGTACATCAGCGACATAGAGAAAGGACTGCAACAACTGGCCCCTAATGGCAATGTGGACTACCTATGACACCAAATAGCTGACATCATCCGCAAGCCCCAAGCCAACAGAACAACCTGTCCAAAGATGAGAGGACAGCCATACAAGAACTCAGAAAAGACATATGTCCGTGCCACCAACAAAATACATAAGAACCCTGTAACGACTAGAATCCTTGTGTGCTCTAGAGGATCCGTCTACTACAACACGGCCCAACATCTATCCCGCATCCTAGCCCCACTGGGAAAAACTGGTGAAAGATTCAGCATCCCTCGTACAGCAACTGAGAAACACCAGTGACACAAAAAAGTCAGTCGGCTACGACGTGGTAGACCTATTTACCAATATACCCATCAAAGAAGCCATTCACATCCTATCTACTAGACTGGGAACATCTCTACCAGACCTAACCCTGTAACGACTAGAACCCTTGTGTGCTCTAGAGGATCCGTCTACTACAACACGGCCCAACATCTATCCCGCATCCTAGCCCCACTGGGAAAAACTGGTGAAAGATTCAGCATCCCTCGTACAGCAACTGAGAAACACCAGTGACACAAAAAAGTCAGACGGCTACGACGTGGTAGACCTATTTACCAATATACCCATCAAAGAAGCCATTCACATCCTATCTACTAGACTGGGAACATCTCTACCAGACCTAGACACCAAACTCACAGCCCAAAGCATCGTCGATCTCATAAGTAAATGCTTCGAGACTTGATATTTCAACTGGAATGTCCAGCTCTACCAACAGATCCATGGATTGCCAATGGGATCCCCTCTATCACCCCTACTGACAGAAATATACATGATTGCCTTTGAAGAAACTGCCCTGAAAACTGTACCATTCACCCAAAAGCATTGGTTCCGCAAAGTATATGATGTCCTAGCTCTCCTGGACGACAACCAAGATCCAGAGGCCCTGCTGCAACACTTGAATTCCTAACACCCAAGAATTCAATTTACAATGGAAGAAGAGACACACCAACAGCTTCCCTTCCTGGACATTCTTCTCCACCGATGCCAACAATCCATAGCCACCAGTGTTTACCATAAACCAACACATACGCATCAGTATATTCATCACCAGTCCAACCATCATCCCCAGATCAAGAAAGGCATAGTAGCTACCCTGGCACGAAGAGCAAAAGCGGTCTGCAGCCCAGACAGCCTCCACAGCGAATTAAAACACCTGAAATCAACCTTCCAAGACCTTAACGAGTACCCACTCCATCTAGTCAGCAGCACCATCACCAAGACCCTGAAAGAAACTCCCAAGTCAACTAAACCAGAACCTTCCCCTATCAGAATTAACATACCATACCATGGCCAGATAAGACATCGCATCAGCCGTTACAACAAGAAAACAACAGAAATAGACGTCACCTTCCGCAACGACACCAACCTGAAAACGCTACTATCTGCTAATGGACGTGGGCCAACAATACCTAAATGCAACAACCCAGCAGAATGCATCTACCAGATCCAATGCAGTTGTAAAGAGACATATATTGGTGAAACTGGTCGACCACTGTCTATCAGGTTAAAAGAACACAAAACATCAGTTCAAAATTTGGATCAGAAGTCTGCTGTATGTGAACACATCATGCACAACCCCAATCACAAGATTGTTTGGGACAACACCAGGACATTAGTTAGGAACGCCAATAACTTGAAAAAACGGAAGCTCCTAGAAGCCATTGCAATCAAGTGGAACAATCCTTCAATCAACAGAGACGGCGGTGTTTACTTACCCAATGCATGGAACCACCTTATCCTCAGTGACTAATCTTTATCCAAACATCTTTACCTGTCACTCGTTAACCTAATCAACACAAGCCTGCACACCAATCAGTTGAAGACTGTACATAAGTTGAAGCCTGTACATCAATCAATCGAAGCCTGCACATCAATTAATAGAAACCTGTATATCTTGTTACCGATTGTTATCAGTCTACTGTTATGTGTATATATACTACAACCCTTTAGTTTTACCCTCACTTCACCTGAAGAAGAGACTAGAATCTGTCTCAAAACGTTGTGACCTTGTATAATAAAGAAGTTGAACCATAAAGCACTTTTAGTTTGTCTGTGTGTTGTTGAGGGAGGTGTTGAACGGAATATCCGCCATCTTTTTTAATGACGTGTGTGGGACTTTTGTGCGACTTTATCGATTCGGACGTGTCGCAGTTCTGTCTGTGCGACTTTATCGATTTGGACGTGTCGCAGTTCTGTCTGCCAGTTTGCTTTATCACACAGTTGTGTGATCATATCTATGTTCATTTCTGCTAGTGTGCTTTAGCACAAATTTGTGTGATCAAATCTATGCTCATTTCTAGATGTGAGAGCAAAATGGGGGTCCATTAACCCTGACTCAATATTTGTGGTCCATTCAGAAGTTTTGTTTCAATTCTGGATTATTTATATCATGGGAGTTGAGTTTGCCTACACGAGTGTTCACGCAGGAGAATTTGTTACATAATAAATAGGCATACGAGATGACGTTAGCTGTTATTTCTTTGGCCAAAAGCACAACAGAGTGCATTTTGTTAAATCACTAGACATTATAAAACATATTTCACTTGCTACATGGTACATAAGTAACAACTGTGAAGTTTCCATATCTGTAAACAATGAACTATTGCAGCTGTTAGCAAAATCAATTTAGTGTGGACTGTATGCACTACACTGTAGCAGAGATCGCTTACTCTCTGAGCGGTAACTGAAAAGGCATGTGATTTGAATAAATAATGTAAGATGTTTCTCAACCGTACCTCTATCCGGTCGTAAGAAACAACCTCCAGTTTTAAGTATTTAGTGACTCTTCACCATGAAGTATGTGTATACATATATGTTCAAGTTAGCGCAGAGGGTTGATTTGTTTGGCTTCCTGTATGTGGCTTCATGTGCTCGCAAAGTTAGTCTGTTGACCAGAAATTGTTTGATGGTCAGACTCAAATCGTATCTTCATGGAATGGGTAGTGATAATTTTCAATGTGATGCCTCTCAGTCACAAGTGGCCAGCTTCCATGTTGTAGGAAGAGGAGGGATATGAGTTTGTCGATTTGAATGTTCACACAGCAATATCTTATATTGAATTGTATAAAACGAATACCATACTATGCATATCTTACATTCTAACTCACTTTTTGCCAAAGCTAAATAATCTTATGGCGTATGCTAAATCAGAATAAGGTGCTGCATTTAACCATTTACCTTATAATAATGCCGGCTATATGATGCTCCTCTTTCAACTGAGATAAACGCTTTATGCAGGAACGTGCCAGTTTACCTTACATCTAAGACAAATGATACATGCGGGGATCTGCAATTTCACAATACACACGAGTACAAAAGCTACATACCAGGAGGTACAAGTTCAATTTACTCATTAGAGCATCACTTAATTCAGTGAACTGCAAGTTCACCTTAGACCTTAGAGTCCAACCTGTTGATCAACGCTTCCAATTGACCTACAGTGCAGTTGTCAAGTAGCTCATTGCCTCAGTAAAGCTTCCAATGCACCCATGGTACTAGTAATGTGCAAAGTATTTTAAGAATAATTATTGGTGTATATATCCTTAGATTTGTACCACGATGTTCTGGAATCTTTACAGGTGCACAATTAACTAGACTTTCAGTACGTTTATGACACGAGCCACAGGTCAGGCAGGATATGCTCACATTTTCGCGAACACAGAGACAGCTATTGGATTAATAAACACATCGTTATGAAATATCCACAACAGGTCTCTAGTTTTTGCATGCATTTCTTATGGATGTAAAATTGCCGCAGGAATATCTGGTTATATATTCACAATGTGTATTCAGCATGCATGCTTTGCTAAATATGTATGATATTATTCAGAAACTATAAATGTGTTCACAGGATATATGTTTGCTATATTCTGTTAAACACCCGTAACATGTGTTTTCAAATGTCTACAGTCAGAAAACCGCAGTATTCAATTTTCAATGAACACCACCAGTGCCGTTCTTCAGAATATATCTGGATTGCAATACGAGGAATGGGATATTCTCAATATTTAAAAGTTTCTAATTATTTGAGTTTTTAGACTCAATGGAGACTAAACGTCTGAACACAAATTGCATTTTGTAGCACATTATGCACATCTCTTTTTGTATTATTTTTATTATTTGTATTATTTTTTGTTATTGTTTCAATCTAATTCGATTAGATACTTACCACAACAGGAGATGCTTACAAACTGACGTCATGTACATTCACAGATGAAAAGCAGAACGTACCTGAGACATCTACAAAACATAAAGCTGACCAGGAGGAAACGCTAGCGGCCCCACTCCACGATGCCTGCGGGAAGGGGAACCTGACCAAAGTGAAAAGCATCCTGTCCCAGGGTCTAGTCAACGTCAACAGCAGAGACGGAAATCACGGCAAAACACCACTCATGGTGGCAGCACAGGAAGGACACTGCAGAATATTTGACTTTCTTATTAAAAAAGGGGCTAACAAGTCAGAAGTGGATAATAATGGCAAGAACATCCTTCACTGGGCCTGCAAGGGCGGACATGAGGGTTTGGTGAAGTGTATTCTCCCGCAATATGATGTTGACATTAACAATAAGTACATATTCCCCCTTATGCAGGCTGCAATTCGTGGATACAGAGATGTTTTTGAGTTCCTCGTGTGTATGGGAGCTAATGTGTCACAAGTTGATTCTAAAGGAAACAGCGTCCTGCACTGGAGCTGCCGAGGGGGACACGTGGATATTGTGAAGTATCTACTTTCACTTTGCAGTCTTGATAATCTTATTAACAGTAGGGGAATCAAAGGTGATACCCCATTGATGGTGGCTGCATATGCTGGACACAAAGACGTGTTCGAGATCCTAGTGGGAAAAGGAGCTAATGTGTCACAAGTTGATAATACAGGCAACAACGTCCTTCATTATTCCATTTTGGGTGACAATGTGGATCTAGTAAAACACATCATCAGAGCGAACATGGTCAACCTTAAAGACAGGAACAAGAGCGGGCAGACAGCAGCCATGATTGCATCAATTGTCAATAATGGTCAGCTGTATAACCTTCTTGTTTCTCGGGGCTGTCCAGGGAAATAAGTGGCATCATGAACACCTCGTCTGTCCGTCCGTCCGTTCGTCCATAATCATTTCGTTCCCGGAGCAGCTCCTGATATGAAAATGTGGTAGGCATTTCAAACGGTTAATGAAGTGATGATTTTTGCTATTTGGGGAATTTACATTTCCCCCTTTGTCCATTGAAGCAACTTAAACTCAAAGAAAAGAAGTTGATGCCATTTCCTGAACAGAACTAACAACGATTCAGTACTGTTTGTAAAACTTTGATGGTAATATTTTAGGGTGGTCCTTTAAAACTCAAGGGTGGAAGCCTCAGGAATATGGTTTTGCTTTGATCTGCCTGTATCCATGTAATATTTTCTTCCGTGCGTCCTAGTTATCTCGTATTTATTTCTTCCCGTTGCGTTTCTGATAAGTTGGAAGTTGCACAATGATTGTGTTTCTTATTCGTTTTTGTTAGTCATGTATGATGACAAAGTGTTGCTTCAAATAAACTTCATCTGTTCAAAAACTCAGTTATCAACTTACGCTCTCAAACCCATGGAAATTATTGTCCTCCTGAGAGGGTTCGTAAGTTCACGGACAAACATTCACAGTACACTGAAACAGTACATTTTATATTGTAGACTGCGTGTCTTTTAACTTATGACTAGATGTTCTAAATTGCTAAATGCTGAAGAGATGGTATGAATCCAGCAGGGGTCTATGCAGTTAAGCAAATGTATTGTAAGTCCCCATGATTCATAGTGTGGTGATCTGCCTCCTCTTGTTGGCAATATATAGCCTGTTTTACCTTGTATTACCACCTATAGTTAAACTGTTTTTGATGTCATTACTAGTTTTGAATGCGAATCTGTGATATTCTAGTTATTTTACTGTGCTTCGTTAACAGGTTTTTACAATGACCATTAAATACCAGGTATTGAATTGTTCTCGTCACGTTGAGGCTGAAGTATTGCCAATGTGACATTGAATCTTACCTCACGCGCTCAAACTCATGGATCGATATCAGTTCTCAGATAGTAATCTACAAGTATACCTACATCTCTCCACATTCCGTCCATGTACTTTGGCTTATGATATTTTCAGTATTTGTTACGTCAACTGGATTGATATTTCCCGGTACCAGAGGGTAGCTTGGCATGACCCCTTTTCAACTTTACCAGGAATTCCCTTGCCTTTGTGTCTTTGTATGTTAGACGTTTGGGACTCGTAACTGTTTAACACACGCGATTTTACTATTTTGCTGTGGACATACTCGTCCATATCCTCGGCCTAAAACTTTCCTTGGAATTATTCACTTAAATATTTGCAGTCTAAGGGAAAGGATCTATCTGTAAATGCTCAATTTAACATTTTGTTGTATCATAATGTATAACTGAACTTGGCCGAATGCAAGTACGCCAAGCAAGGACGTCGACATCTCAAATCAGAGTGAGTGAGTGAGTGAATTAATATTTAACGTCACATCGGCAATATCTCAGCCATATCGTGACGAGAACATTTAACATTTAAATGAAATATATGCACATTGTAAACATTTGTCAACGAAGGACAGTAAAACAACTAGAATATCACAGTTTGAATTACAACTTGTATGCAAAGTTAAAACTAATATCACTATTTAGAGAATACAATATGAAAACAGGCTATAGATCGCCAACAAGAGAAGATAGATCACCATACTAGGGACCATGGGAGCTTACAGTACCTTTGCTACCTACATGGATCCCAGGAGGATTTACACCATCCCTTCAGCTGCTGGCGATTGTAGAAGTTAGCCAAAATTAAAACGAGAAGAATACTACATTTAAAAAGCCTGGTAAGTTCACATAGAGTTGAAAGTTTGTGGACTTACGTACCCTCTCAGGAGGACAATTTTACAATACTTTAACCTTCATTGAGGATACAGCCACTAACAATTCTAGTTACTAATCTAAACTACCAATCATTAAAATTCATTATCTACAGAACACATTACTCAAAATTCAATAATGAAATCAATTTCTTTTAAAACTCATTATCAGAGAGCATAGACCCACAAAAGTAGGAGAGGTCGCTAACTTCAATGTAAACACATTGTTTTTCACACCTTAATGACTTTGACGTCACTGACTTAAGAGGTATATGGGTAGAGATTTTAATTGGGACCTTGTAAACCTATCTCCGATTTTGTCTGTACTGAAATAGGTTTCTTCATAATCAAGGTTTTGAATTCGATGTTAAGTATTCTATTATGAGGCTTTTGAAATGATCAGGCACCCGCGGCGAGCCACCTCCTCGTGGTGGGTGCTGGGTAATGCTAAGAGCTCGCCGACACCCCCGTAGTGGACCCGGGGGATATTTGGTCCACCAATCCGTTTGCCGTGGGTTGCGACCCTGTGTCGGTTTAGGAAGGGATCCTGGTGGTTGAGGGCAATAGGAGCTTGCAATCGTATTCCTGTAGCTCAATACACCACTTTGGCCCTGACTTCGCCTAGACGGGTGGTAGAATGGGCCCGGTTCAACCAATCGGCTGGTCATGCCAAGCCTTGTGCATTGAGTATTGTTATATTTTTCAATGCGCACATATCATTGGGAATTGTCGTATCTTTGGACTTGGCTATATTATCTAAAACATTTTTGATTTTGAAATATGTTGTTCTGAAATTCGCCTAGAGTCCTATGCCAGAAGGCGGTGGCTCATGGGCCAATCTGGTGGAACTATTAATCTTTTAATTTTTCTGCTGGAGTATATCATCCGTGTATCCTTGGTGCTGCAAGCTGGAGATCCGCTTGTTTTTAGCATTGTCCTTGTGATACTCCGTGGTGGGTGGGGAACTCGGATGATGAAATCTCAACCCTAAATATGGCTTATGAAATCCCCACAAAAAAAGCCAAACGTCCTCTTGAAAATGATGTTGATGAGGATGACCTTCGACCGTCCAGATCAATTGAGTTTTGGCCACGCTTTCTTGTGATTGAATCTGATAATAAAACTCCTCTGAAATTGAACCCGTTCGCAGTTGCAAAAGGTATTCAAGGCATTGCCGGGGAAGTTAAGAACATTAAACGGTTACGTTCAGGTGCACTGCAGGTTGAGTGCGGGAAACGGCAGCAGTCAGTCAATTTGATGAGCATAGAATCGTTTGTTGGAATTCCGGTCACTGTATCTGCTCATAAGACGTTAAACACGAGCAAGGGATAATCAGAGACCGTGATCGGTTGTTTTCTGACATGACAGAACTTGACATCATGACTGAAATGAAAGATCAAGGTGTGCTCGACGTCAAACGCTTTTCAGTCCGTAAAAACAATGAAAGTGTTCCAACCAATACTTATCTGTTCTCCTTTTCATCTCCGACAGCTCCAAAATCATTGAAGGCTGGTTACTGCAACATCAAGGTTGACGTGTACATTCAGAACCCGCACAGATGTTTTCAATGTCAGAAGTACGGCCATGGTGTAAATACTTGTACATTGTCCGTTGTGTGTGCCCACTGTGGTGCCCAATCTGGTAAAAAGATCTGATCTTCCAGAAAGTTATGCTGCAGTAGCAAAAACAACATTGGAGTCACGCTCAAAAATAAAATAACGAAATCTTCCACAGGCTGCCAAACTACCTTGACTTGGGTAAATTGCGATTCTCCACAGTTTTTGTACCCTGCTGTGTCATCACAGAATGAGGAATCACTTCCTAGTACCTCAAAGTCGTCTTCTGATCACAAATCATCATCATCTCAGTCACATTCAAAGTCTCAATCAACATCTGATAGTCAACAAACGGTGAAAAGTAAATCTAAGCCAAAGCATGATGCTTTAAAACAACACAGTGGCAGAGCTCCTAAAGGGTCACAAAATAAAGTTCAATTGTTCAATAAATATGGGTCTCTTGAAGACATGGACGTTGCTGAAAACGTCCATTCTAGGGCACAGATCTTGTCGCCCTCTAAAAGATTGCGGGGTACATCCCCAATAAATCCCCCGAAAAGATAGTGTATTCCAATAATACTGTACAGTGGGACTGCAGAGGATTAAGGACTAATTTACATGAATTACAACTATTAGTCCAAGATTTTACACCTTCAGCGATATGTCTCCAAGAGACATATTTAAAACAAACAGATACATTTGACCTTCGTCACCTCCGGGTGATAGAGCCACGGGTGGCGGATCATCCATTCTAGTCAGACAAAACGTTATTCAAAGCCCTGTTTCACTTAATACTAATATGCAGGCTGTTGCGGTGAGAATTACTTTACATGTAGCGTTTACACTATGCTCTCTTTATATTTCACTTCGGCGTTTGCCAAAACCGATTTTCAAGCTCTACATGAGCAGCTCCCGAAGCCCTGTATAATAATGGGAGATTTAAATGGGCACAACCCACTCTTGGGTACTGTAACAACAAACACTAAAGGTAAATTGTTGGAGGACTTTTGTTCTGACAATGATTTATGTATTTATAATGATGGTTCCAACATATATTTACACTCTGGTACAGGGACTTATTCTGCTCTCGACTTGTCATTTACAAATTCAGAACTACTAAATGAATTCGAATGGTCAGTCCACGATGACCTGTGTGGAAGTGACCATTTTCTTATTATATTAAAATCTGTAACTCCATCTGATGTTTCTCCATCATCAAGATGGAATTTTAAAAAGGCTAATTGGGCTTTATATGAAACTCTGTGTGCTGAAAAACTTAAACCTGAACGTTTTATGGACGTTTATGATGCTATTCAATGTTTTTCTGATGAACTGAATCCCATAGCTGATGAGTGTATACCAAAGTCCTCTGCAGTTCCACACATACGAAAACCATGGTTCAGCGCTGAATGCAAACAAGCTAGGAATGCAAGGAAAAAAGCAGAACATTATCTCCGTCGCCATCCCATGGTGCATGATATACATAAATTTAAGATTTTAAATGCTAAAGCACGGCGTACTTTTAAACAGAACAAACGCCAATCTTGGCAAAATTATGTATCCAAAATAAATTCTGGGACACCCATGTCCAAGGTATGGAACATGGTCCAGAAAATTAAAGGTAAAGGTACTAAATCTACTGTCCATCATCTTAAACATGGAGATCAGTTACTCACAGATAAATCAGATATTGCGAATAAACTAGGTGAAACCCTCGCTAAACATTCTTCCTCTTCAAATTATGTACATAAATTCCAGCAGTATCAAAAACAACAAGAAAAGAAAACTATTAATTTCAACTCAGATAATGGGGAAGATTATAATGAAACATTTTCTATTCATGAACTCCATACTGCTCTTGATCAAGCTCATGACACTGCTACAGGAGCTGATAACATACATTATCAACCCCTGAAGCACTTGTCAGAGTCCTGTTTAGAGACGCTCTTATATATTGGTTAAAGATATTTGGACTTCAGGTAAATTTCCTTCTTCATGGCGTAACGCTATAATAGTACCAATACCTAAACCTGGACGTGATCATACAGATCTATCCAATTATCGTCCGATTTCCTTAACTAGCTTGGAATCATTTGTTAAAAATGCACTAGTTAATAAACAGCACGCTGAGTCTATCTTTTTTGATCTAGAAAAAGCATATGACACAACCTGGAAACATGGTATTTTAAGAGACTTACATGACTTCGGCTTGCGAGGTCGTTTACCTCAATTTATAGCCAACTTTTTAAATGACAGACAGTTTCAAGTTCGAGTGGGTTCTACCCTGTCTGATCATTATAATCAGGATCAGGGTGTTCCACAAGGCAGTATTTTGTCTGTCACACTTTTTAGCATAAAGATAAATAGTTTATCAAAGGTTTTAAACAATTCAATTGATGGATCGTTATTTGTGGATGATTTTAATATTTCTTGTGGTAAAAACATGCAACGGCAACTGCAGCTTTGTTTAAACAAAATAAATAAATGGTGGCTTGAAAACGGCTTTAAATTTTCTAAACCCAAAACTAATTGTGTACATTTTTGTAGAAAATATAAGCCACATAAGGACCCTGAACTATCTCTAGATGGCACTCCCATCAAAGTTGTAAAGGAGGCCAAGTTCTTGGGCCTAATCTTTGACTCCCACTTAACATTTCTGCCTCATATTAAGTCCCTTAAAACTAAATGCCTGAAGGCTCTTGACTTGTTGAAAGTTGTTTCCCAGTCAAAGTGGGGAGGGGATCACGCAACCCTCTTACACCTATATCGATCACTTGTCCGTTCGAAACTCAAAAATGGCTCCATCGTATATGGTGGAGCCTGCAAAAGCAACCTTAAACTTCTTGATTCTGTCCACTATCAAGGCTTAAGACTTTGTCTTGAGTCTTTCAGAACTTCACCTATTGATAGTCTCTACGTTGAGGCCGATGAACCATCTCTAACTCAACGTCGTATAAAATTATCTTTACAATACATTACTAAATTATGTTCTAATGAATCTAACCCGGCCTATAACTGTGTGTTGAATCCGCTTTATGAGGATTTGTTTAACAAAAATCTTCTCTTGTTCCACCTCTTGGGCACAGAATTAAACCATTTATTTCTTCTGCCGGCATTGAGTTGGAAAGCATATCGCCTTCCCGTCTTCTTTCTTCTCCTCCTTAGCAATTGGTTAGGCCACAAGGTGACCTAACATTAACATCATTTAAAAAATCAGGAACAAATGATTTACGATATAAACAAGAATATCATCAATTAAAACATTACAAACCCTTATTTACAGATGGATCCAAGGACGGTGGCGCTGTGGCTTGTGCCACTGTTATTGGATCCAGAACAATATCTTCTAGATTACCAGATAATAGTTCTATTTTTACAGCTGAAGCTAACGACATATTAACAGCTCTTAAATATATTCAAAGGCACCCGAAATGTAAACAATATATAATCTATTCCGATTCTCTTTCTTGCCTTCAGGCTATTAAAATATGTCTTGCAAACATCCACTTTTAACAGAAATTATTGAATTGAATAATGGTCTTGTAACTGGCCAATACGACATCGTCTTCTGATGGTTACCAAGCCATGTAGGGATCTCTGGTAACACATTGGCTGACCTTGCTGCTAAAGCAGCACTCAACAAATCTGTGACACCACTGCGTATTCCTTACAGTGATTACAAAGCCACCATTAGATCTTATATCCTTGATCTGATGCAGAAGAAGTGGGACACCCAAGAGGGTATAAATAAATTACATGAGATAAAACCTTACATTGGTTATACGCACTTGGGTTGTCAGTCCAGATTTGAAGAGGTTATTTTTCGACGATGTTGTATTGGTCACACTAGATATACTCATGCATACCCGTTAAAAGATGAGGATCCTCCATTTTGTATCCCTTGTGATGAGAGAGTCACGGTCAAGCATATTCTGCTTGACTGTGTTGAATTCTCCATCACAAGGGATATGTATTTTACAGTTAAAACAATGAAGGATCTTTTTACCAGCGTTAGTTTTCATTTAATTTTTGGTTTTTTAAAAGATATTGATTTTTTAATTGAATTTTGAGCAATATGTTTCTGTAAAAAGATGTATTTTAATAATTGGTAGTTTGGATTCGTAACTAGAATTGTTAGTGGCTGTACCCTCAAAAGAGGTTGAAGTATTGTAAAATTATTGTCCTCCTGAGAGGGTACGTAAGTCCTAAAACATTCATAGTAAATTTAAGTCTACCAGGCTTTTAATCGTAGTATTCCTGTTCTTTTAATTTTGGTTAGCATATCGTACACTCGCCAGCAGCTGAAGGGGTGGTGTAAATCCAACTAGGGTCCATGCAGGTAGCATAGGAACTGTAAGTCCCCATGGTCCCTAGTGCGGTGATCTGCCTTCTGTTGTTGGCGATCTATAGCCTGTGTTTATATTGTATTGTCTAAATAGTGATGTTAGTTTTAACTTTCCATGGTAGTTTTAATAGCAATTGTTATACCGTAGTTGTTTAACTGTCCTTTGTCGACGGGTTTTATAACACACATATATTCCTTTTCAGTGTTTTGTTCCCGTCACGATATGGCTGAAATATTGCCGATGTGACGGCACTGGCGCAGGAGTTGGTGAATCGACGGCCTTGACGTTAAAAATTAACTCACTCACTCACTTGAAATGTTTATGATTGATACAACTTTGGCGATAACTGGTTGTGAACCTTCAAAACGTCGCTCTCAAGCTTGGCGGTTTTATCCACTTGGCTAACTTGTGAAGAATGAGGGTGTTTGTCTGTATAACCATGGGTTCCTCCAAAGGACATGTACTGCGGGGCAGCGCACGAACCGGACATGGAATGCGCGTGAAAGGCAAGATTTTGGTTGTATCCCAGTTAACACCGGCTGTTTCATTATTTGCGGGCTGTTCCACCAATGTTTTTTCGTTCAATGCATGTACGCAAAACATTTGCACAAACTGAAAAAAGTTGAGTTAAAAAAATCAGAACTACTTACTAGTTGAAGTCATGGACCCTAGTATGGTGGTCTACTTTCAGGTGTTGGCCATCTGTAACCTGTTGTTATATTGTGCTGTCCAAATAATGTCATAAGTTTTAACTTCCGACACTAGTAGACACTATTTGTAATTGTGATTTTCTATTTTAATGTAAGTATGTTCTCGTCACGGTGTGGCTGAAATATTGCCGAGGTGACGTTAAATATTAACTCACTCACTCCGTTACTAGTTGTAAGTGTTTGATGATCAAATACGATTTTGCATGATAGATCGTAAGGAATTGGTTAATATGAAAAAAAAATGTTGTTAACGGTTTAAATGACAATTTGTGTCGTGTGCATCGGGAATGTCAGGAGACACAAATCTCTTGGTATGTAAATAATCGAGTCTGGACCAGACTATCCAGTGATCAACAGCATGAGATCGATCTGAGCGACTGGGAACCAACGACATGTGTAAACCAGGTCAGCGATCCTTATCACCCGATCTC
The DNA here is from genome assembly GCF_037392515.1 of Haliotis asinina. Lineage (NCBI taxonomy): Eukaryota > Metazoa > Mollusca > Gastropoda > Lepetellida > Haliotidae > Haliotis > Haliotis asinina. The sequence goes on along the minus strand of NC_090290.1, from coordinate 13,078,263 downwards.
GTTAGTCGCCTCTTACGACGGGTATAGCCGCCTTTTATGGCAAGTATGGGTTGCTGAAGGCCTATTCTACCCCGAATTTTCACGGGTCTGGTTTGGTATTCCACATGAAAATAGAATACTTTATCACATTATCATTCCCCGGAAGAGACATAAATACATATGCATTATTAGAAATAAGCTCCCACATCTAAGCTTATGTATAATAATTCTTAAAGAAATCTTCTTTGTAGAAAATTATACATCAAATTATTTATGAAATAAATAATTTCAATCACAAACAGAGCGCTCTCTCTCCAATACTGTATCGATTTGTAACTGGCATCATCAATACATATATTTAATGATTTATGCATGTTTAGAAACATATCGATATGCTTACATCTTACCTACACATCATGTAGCTGTGTCCTATGTATCACGGCGTTGTATATATGTGATATTATAATCTTGGGAACCAATTAAAATATGTGTTAACCCTGTATGTTTGAAAGGCATTACAGAAGTTGTGAAGATGAAGGAAAACCAAGTTCTTTGGACTGTCGCAGCCATTGCAATAAAGAAGTTGACTATTCCTAGAACTTGGTTTTCCTGTATATTTGTGCCAATAGTTTGCCTTGCGTTGCACTGAGACGCATATTCAACTGGTGTGCTCAATTTTTTTCAGGAAGTAAAATGAACCAGCGACATATCAGAGTAGTGGTATGTGATATCGATTTGATACATGGTATGATTTGGGGAAGAAATCTACAACAGGGACATTTAAAAAATTCTGTACGTCTTCCTACAGCATTGCCGGACTTTGTATGACCTTTGTAGAACCGGGTTTTAATTGATCTGTTGAGGCGACTAACATGGTGGAGTGATCGGGCTCTTTGACTTGTGACGTCCTCATATCCCGATTGCGTAGATCATGTTGTTGATCACTGAATTGTCTGCTCCAGGCTCGATTGTTTACAATTCTCAGTGCGGCGTTAAGCAGCAAACAAACTGAAGCAAAAACCCTTATAATTAAGACCGACTCCGTTTATTGTGTCCAAGAGCGCTGACTCTCGGAAGGTAGTCAGGATGGTAGACAGGAGACGGAGGGACAAAAGTCAGCTATAGTGCTGAAGACAGCAGCAGCCATGATTATTACTGTTTAGTCGAATAATGATCGAAATTGTACATAAAATGGCCATCACCATGTGGCCAGTGTTCCGCTTGTGGAGACTCGTTCTAGCACTTACAGACATTCAGAAGTAGTCGGACGGCGATCCGTCATCACTGGCGCAGGAGTTGGTGAATCGACGGCCTTGGCCGCCGCTGCGACTAGCCGCACAATCCATCCACTTTGGTCGATGGTCTGACTGGTCTTCCTGATTGGTCTGCCTGACTGGTCTCTCTGACCGACGATGTCAGTCAGGTTTTATACACAGGGCCATTTCGATACATATGGCACGGCCACAGACCCATGCACATGTATATACGTAAGATCCGCCGACAGGTGAGGTGTTAATTAATACCTATTGATAATGCTGAGATTTAACGATCCTAACAAGAGGGAGGTTTATGACAAGAGGCGATACATCGAGTATTTGCTGAATACATTACATAGGCAAAGGAGATTTTAGAATTTCGATGTGATTAAGGCTTACTTCCAATATAGTTGGTGTGTGCGGTTTTCGATTAGAGTGAGAGAGTGTACCAGGAGTTTGGAGTGTCCTGTCTACCAAGGTCACTATATCCTACATTTTCTTATTCACGAGGGACGCCATAGATGCACAGCATGAATGTCATGAATCCGAATATGTTTCTCTGAAGACCTGCTTCTGTTTCCTTCATTTTGTAGAGTAAGAGTCATATTCAGAAGAGGGTCTAATCTCAAAGTCACCTTACATTCAGTGAGTCTGTACCTTGAACCATATTCCAGTTGTCTTCCAGAGCATCATGTCAGTGAAGCAGGTGTTACACACTGACTGCTTTGATGAATCCAGATACGATAATGACTGGTCTCAGCAAACTGCATATTCGGAAAAGCGAGAAAGCGAAAGATCGGCTCCGAGTGCAAGAGAGGGTACCTTAGATCATTTATAGATATTTTCCAATTATCCTAAAGGCATGTCTGTACGTTCAACATAGTAGGATAGTTTCCTCCCACTCCTTCCATATCTGAAGGTTTATTGTAAAGTGTGTTTTTCTCTACCTCTCTGACTTCATTACGTAAAATCTTCGAATAAATCCGGTTTCGATTTTCCAAACCCTGGACCAGAACGCAGGGTGGTATTTTGAGTCAGAAAACAAAAGTAACATCCACATCCATTTATCTTGACCTTGGATCGTGTAAACCTCTAGGGGAGGTTCAGACAAGGGATTCATCATACAGCATTCCTGTCAAAAGAGTTGAAAGGTGAGATTGGATGATGTAGGGCAGGGACTCCGGATATGAAGAACAGGATGGTCGTTGCACAGCGATGACTTTGTGCAATCAGTGAAAAGAATTACATTGGAAACAGAATAAAAGGAACATAAAAAAATTGTGTAAAATGTAAATATACTGTCATTTGAAATATACTCATGGAAAAATTTAAGGGAACACATGAAATAGTGATGAAAATCAATAATATCGGGTGTGTCCCCCATGTCTCTGGAGAACTGCTGGGCGTCGTCGTGGCATGCTGCGAATGGGTGTACTGATGGTACCAATCGGAATTCTACGCCATTCTTCCTGGAGAACCACGAAAAGTTCATTCAAATTGATGGGTTGAACAGGTCTGTCCCGAACATTGCGGCCAAGAACATCCCAAAGATGTTCGGTGGCGTTAAGGTCAGGACTTTTAGCCGGCCATTGCAACACCTGGACACCTGCAGTCTGTCCCGACAAACATGAGCGATGTGAGGGCGGGCATTGTGATGCTGGACCTCGAACATTCGACCTGCTGCACGCGCAAAGGGGATCACAATCGTGTTCAAGATCTCGTCACGATATCGTCCACCAGTTATCCTGCCATCAACACGCACAAGATCTGTTTTGTGGTTAAAGTTAAACCCGCCGCAACCATAACAGAGCCCCCACCATAACGATCATCCCGTGGGGTGGTTTCCTTTTTCCGTCCCCGACCACGGCTCATTTGACGTCACCAGTCGCTCTATAGAGATTTCAAAGTCTGGATATCACGCTAACAGACTTGTGAAAAGTTGTTGCACCTGTGGTAATGAGCTTCCACCATTATCCATGCAAATTGCCTCCCATTTCTGTGCCAAAATTAAGTACTGTCTCGCCATGTTAACAATGTTTTAAACGTTGTGTTTGACAGTGCAGATACATTTAACGTGTAAATCTAAGTGCATGTAACTTTAGGAGCATGTAGTGCACGTGCATGGAAAGCATTATGGTGAGTTTGAGTGAACTGCTCTTTACGAAAACGATAATACACGGCGCTGAAGTTAGTAAACAGAAATTTTGAATTGCCCAAAGAAACATGCGTTCCCTTACATTTTTCCATGAGTATATAGCAAAACGAAAAGTACTGTCCCACAAACTGACGCTGGCGATACGACTGATCTGTCGAGTGCATGTGGTCAGTTTGGAGATAACTTTAGGTTTGGTTATTGTTTGAGGCCGCACTCAACTGCATGGTGGCGATGGGTAAATAATCATGTCTTGACCAGACAATACAGTGATCAACAGCATGAACATTTATCTACACAATGTGGTTACGGTGACATATGTCAACTGAAACGTCCACTCTGACCAAACGATCCCGATAGTCGCTTCCTACTACAAGCCTGGTGGGGGATCGCGAATATTGTTAGTGTTATTTATTCACTTTCTGACATTAATTTAATGGCCATTAATATCGTCCCCACACACGTGTGCAGGCTCAAAGCGCTAACCCATTAGTAACCAAGGTGTGTGTGACTACCCTACCGGGTACCCAGTCGCTGCTGGGCGGACAGAGGCAATTCATGAACAAACTCAGTTGCCTGTGATGAGATCACAAGCACAGCAAATAACACCTCCGCGCCCAACGTTGCTTAACCTCAACTGATTTGTGACCCAGGTTCTACGCACATGGCTTCGCACCACCGCCGCATAGCTTTCAATTGTTGACGGAATGGCTAGTTTTGAGTGATCGTATACTATGTCTTGCTGCCACGTCTTGATCATGTCAACGTACCTGCTATACATGCTGTCATGTAGCACGCCAACTGACCGGATACGTTGGCACGTGTGATGTATTTAGTTATAGTTCCCTTCCTGGCTGGGATCAAGGTACAGAACACTCCCAGGGTCACCCCAATCGCCGCCAGATGGTTCTGCCCACAGAATGCGTACGTCCCAATCACTTCAGATCGTTTCTGGGAACGAAAATATCGGCAGTGATCAACAAGACTGCTGTATGCTCTTCTGTTTGTGTTTGTGTAAGTGAGCCCGATTGTTTCACAGTCAGTGTATTACGCTTAACACGGCGTGTTGGCTTGACATGTACATATGCACCATTTCTATTCATATCAGGATAGTTTGCTTGCAAGGGTATGTTTACCCGTTTTGGGTTCCATACATAGGTTTTACATAAGAAATGTGTTAGCCAGACCTGTGCCAGACCTTATCTCTTAAGGTCAACCTTAGACCTTTACTAAGGGTAGAATCCCGTTGCACGAAAGAACCTTAATTAAGGTTAGCCTTGAGTTAAGGTTGATAACTAAGATTGGAGCGACCCAACCTTAGCCTCTATAAGGTTGGGAAGGGAATATATATTATACAAAGAGATTGAGAGAAGTTTGAGGAAGCAGAGAGTGTACAGAGAAAAACGTGTCAACTGGACACGCTGAATTTACGTGGTAATCAGGGACGCTTCCATTACTCCTGCGCTGAAGAGCTCAGCCTTAGTTAAGGTTACGGCTAAGGTTGAAGTCCGAGTTAGGGTTTCCCTAAGGTTGTTTTGTGCAACGGAACACTGGTTTATGGCCAGTGTTCAAGAAAATGTGGATTTAGTTTCATCACTTGATAAAAAAACCCAACAAAAACCAGAAAAAACATGCCGACAAAACGCATTTACTAAAGTAATGATGGGACGATATATCGAGTCACGAAATAAAAATAATACTGGTGTTTTATTTTCGAGCAGCTGGTCGTTGGTGCAAGCCTATTAAGGGTGAAAGACAAACATGGTGAACTCGGTCACTCGATACCGCTAATTTCCCAGTAAAGTCGTGTATTGCCGGTAAAAGAATAGCCTATTTCATTTGAGAAGTTGTAGAACGAAAGTGGAATATCTAGCGATTACGAAAAGGTTGTGTTTTCGCCGATCGGGTGTTCTTAAGTGAAATACATGGTATTTCTTCTCTGAGAGGCGATGAGTTTCGTAGGAAGGATTTGGGCGTACAAATGAAAAACTTGTCTTGTCTCGAGTTCCAAGTTAAGTTGCTCGGGACATAATGCACCGATTTTGATAATATTGGAATTATTCGAAAGGGAATTTATCTGGCTTTATTTCAGCAAGAATCGCGGTTAGATATTCCACAATTTCCACCCAGAATTAGCCCATAATCGAGAGTGGGGTGTTTGACAACTTTGAGCTCGTTAAACTTTCCTTCTTTATATAGATATATTATACGTATATATCAGTGCACGCTTGTTGGACCCAGGACGCATTGTTTTCAGCAACACAATCACCAGTGATACAAGTTCTTCAATGGCCTACCCTGAGTCTAGACTGAAACCAGAGAGAACCCTTGTGGGACGAGATTCAGAGGATGATCAATGATTTTCTACCATGGCTCACAACTTTAACTAAACTCTCTCAGGCGAATCTGCGAGTCAGGGCGCACGTTCCTAGGGCCTTCATCAACCGTCTCGTCCTCTCCATATACAGACAATGCCACGCTGTTGTACCTTGAGCACAAAGCAGCAGGGCGGCTTGTTTGGTTTAACGCTAGACGTTATTGGAATTTGACGTCATGAGGAAAAATCCTTTGGCCAAACTAAAGTAAACTTCGGTTGTTCGTGACTCATTGCTCGTCCGCGTTTGACGCCTGAGAAACACTTAATATGCGCAACGGAATATTTAGGAGTAAGTACCCTTTAGCATTGATGATGGTATGGAGATAACACTCACTTTACAGTAGAGTATTGTATTACTTGCATCCAAGAGTTTCCCCGCATTTTAATGACCGCCGTGGACGACAAAGCAGGGTTCACGCGTGCACGTGACACCGGCTGTATTATACGTCAAGGAGCATCCAGATCTCAACAGAGTATCTTTGGAACATTGTACGTCGCAGAACACACAAGAGATTTTTTTTAATTTTAAGCATTGTTTTTCTAACACGACCCGCCTCAAGCAAGGAACGCAAAGCAGATAACATTCTGAGCACGTACGCATACACTCACTCACTCACCGTTAGGATCCCACCAGGAAGCGTCCTGTTGGTGAGGTCCAGCACGATGTCTCTGTTCTCCCAGTGCCAAGTCCCGTTAGTGGAGGCAATGTACTGTTCCAATGCATGGCGATTCTTAATCAGCTTTCCAAACAATTGATAACCGTAAAATGAGTTAGCAAATGTCTTAATGCCGAACAGCTCGCCAATCTTCAAGAAATCCGTGCTCGAAAAGCCCATGATGTACACGATAGGATAGAAACCATAGGAGCACAGGAACTGAAACAAAATAAAATAGCATTTCACGTAGTCAAGACAATACCCGCACCACGACGCTATAAAGAACACACTGTCGACATCTGAACACGTATCGGCTATATCAAGGCTACCGATGCAGATATGAAGTCTGCATATTACGGTTTTCATGAGAGGGTTCGGAAGTCCCAAAACATTCAATGTAAATTTATACTTACCAGTTTTAAAACAAAAATAGTTTGATAATTTTAAATTATGGCCGGAGTTGACTACAATCAACAGTGGCTTTAAGGGATGCTGGCAATCTATTTAGGGTCCATATAGAAACGGCCCGTAAGTCCCCATTATGGTGATCTGCCATCAGTTGTTGGCGATTCATTAGCTTTACTTTGTAATGTCCTCAGTTGTATATAAGTTTATGTCACATTGTAGTTTTATATATCCAATTGTGATATACTAGTTCTTTTACCGCCTTTTAGCGACAGATGTTCAAAATAATAAACCTATAAACTATTTACTGTTTTCGTCACGATATGGGTAAAATATTGATGAAGTGATTTTGTATTTAACTCACTCACTCACTACATAGTTCAGTGTGAGCATGTAATATACATCATTCCAGCTGATAAATACTGTGTAAATGTTAAACAGTGTCTCTAAATAGCCGAGACCAAGCAATCCAGTGATGGGCACGAGGAGCAGCGTGGAACCTGACCGACTGAGCTGTCTTGCAAAGAAAACAAAAACAAAAACAAAACAAAAAACAAAAAAAACCCCCAAAAAACAACAAAAAACAACAAAAAACACACATTTAGTTCTGGAAAACACAGTGATGTCAGACAGTTTTACTTCATCCACACTGAGGGGCGGTCGACAGTGGTTACAGCGTTCACTCGCCATTCCGTAAACGATTCCCCTCTTGGGTACGATGTGTGAAGCCCATTTCGCGAAATTACTATACTATTGCTAATACAACAGCTTAAACGAAAACTCATACGCTCATCCATACTGCTGTAAATGTTGCAGCTGCAGCTGTAGTTGCTCTGTGTCTCCGATAACATTCAAATATATGTAATACTATAAATATGAATCATATGCAAAGGCTATATTTTCATTTGCCAAGGATTTTGCGTTCCTAACTTACATGACTAAAAATATTACTAAAGCATAATATTGCTAGAATATTGCTAAAAGAAGCGTAAAACTAAGCTCACTCACTCACAAAACAGGACTGTCAATATTAAGGCAACTTCGTATATTACCTCAAAGGACACTCCAGCTACGCCCACTCTGTCCCCGAACCAAAGCAGCGTGGAGTCAACGAAGTTGATGATGGCGATATATATGATCTGGTTCACAACCACGCTTGCGACGATCGGTATGGCGTCTGTAGCACCCTCTGACACGGCTTCCAGAAGGTTGTTGAACTTCCTATGTAGCATAATGTTATGAGGTAGCGTTATTCTTGTGCCCCAATGCTTCACTTGCTGTGCATTGCACCTCCAGTGGCAGTCACTGGTGTGCTGCAAATAGACTTGTGTTAGACCATTAGAGAACATCTACTGTGATGAGTGAGTGAGTGAGTGAGTAAGTTTAGTTTTACGCCGGTTTTAGCAATAGTCCAGCAATATCACGGCGGGGGACACCAGAAAATGGGCTTCACAATTATACCCATGTGGGGAAACGAGCCCGGGTCTTCGGCGTGACGAGCGAACGCGTTAACCACTAGACTACCCCGTCGCCCCTCTACTGTGACGATCTCAACTAAGCAGACCAACACGTTCATGTACAGCAACATATTTTGGTGTTAAAAGGGCGACATTATAAATCAACCGTGAGTGTCTTCCGCTTTTCGTCGCTTTTAGCAATATTCCGGCAATATCACACCAGGGGACACCAGAAATTTGCTTCACACGTTTTACCCATTAGGGAAATCGAACCCTGGTCCTTGGCGTGACGAGCCAACCATGTTAAACAACCAGGCGACCTGCATTAGGTGTGATGATGATTGCACACCCTGTCTAGCTTTAGAAGTACTTTGACGTACATTTAAGTCTACCAGGTTTTTAATCGTAGGAAGTACGTACGTCCCGAAACTTTCAAAGTAGATTACACTTTCCAGGATTTTTGCATATTAAGTGTGGCTGCTATTTCTTACAATCGCCAGCAACTGAAGAGATGGTGTAAATCCATCTAGGGTCCATGTGTTTAGCAATTGTACTGTAAGTCCCCATGGTCCCTAGTATGCTGATTTACCTTCTTTTATTGGCAAGCTATCGCCTGTTTTCATATTTTATTGTCCAAATAGTGATTTTAGTTTTAACATTGCATAGTAGTATAAAATTCCAGTTACGATATTCTAGTTATATTACTGTCCTTTCGTTGACACATTTTTAGAATTACATATTTTCCATTGCAGTCTTAAATGTTCTCGTCACGATATGACTTAAGCATTGCCGATGTGACGTTAAATATTTCCCGACTCACCCATTTAATCGTGGTAAATGTTTCATGTAATGTATGTAAGTCTCAGCATTAATACAAATGGCGGAAGGGAAGGTGGAGATCCAGCTAGGACTCATGCAGGTAGCATAAGTAATAGATGTCACCATGGATTCGAGTGTGGTGATCTACCTTCAGTTGTTGAGGCCAAATAGCCCTCTTGTACATTGTATTGTCCAAAACAGTTGTCGTCATTTATACATATGTGCTGGCTAGTTTTAACCCATTTTGTGATAATCTAGTCATTTTACTGCCCTTCGTTGACAATGTTTTATATATTACATGTATTTATCATGAATATGGAACTGGCTTTAGTCATGATATGGCTAAAATATTGCCGATGCGACTTTAAATCATAATCCACTCACGTGCACTGTTAACTGTCTTTATATATATTTGTCAAAGTCGTGTATTCGTGTTATTGTTATAATATGTTTAGAATACCGTTTTTACGGCAGATTTTTTTACCATTTGTTGGTTTCACATCTGGTTCTTTTACACAATGATTTTCTTAATAGTTTCGTTCTGCCACCACCATGATACATGAATATCAATTCTGTATACATATATGAAGAACGCTGTTTGTGACTGACGGGACAGGGATGTTGTAGGCGTCATGTGGCTGGATCCTGGTTGGTTGTGTTTCCGGGGCAATCAGCTTGGACATGGCTAGGGCTGCAGGCGCGGACATGACGCTGGCTGCTAGCAGGTGATTGGCTGGAGCCTAGAGATGATTGCATCAACACATTTACTAAATATTCAGTCTGTTATACCATGAAGGATAGGTATAAATATACAAACTAACAACACTACTGCGAAAAAGAGTATACCCATCCCAAGATAAGACAAGTGCGATGTATCTAGTTAGCCCCACATGTGAAAGCCTTGTGAGGTCCGTGAATGAACATTTGACAGCAGATAGACTATATTAGCCAAAAAAGAGGCATTAACAAAGGAACATACTTAAACACTGTTTTATGTGTACCTGCAGTTTCAAAATTAATAGATGTTATTGATGAGATCCGTGTTTCTTGAAGGAGCGTGTTCCCCTATGCGATGTTTGGGTGTACATGTAATTCTACCCAGGAATTATTATTATCCCAGGAACTATTCACTCTCTAATGCCCTTGAGACAAATGATAAGGTACACACTAACTCCAAAAGATGTCAGCATCCCGAATACCGTCCCTGCAATGCTGGCAAATCCGGCGGCCATGACAGCATGTAACTCAGACGGCGTCAGATGAGGAAGGAACGGCTTGATGGCGAGAGGTGATTCTGCCTGATAACGAAACTTGAGTAAAAATACCACAAACAGCATGCTTTACTTGTAAAACTTTGTATTGACACATACATAAATCCCATGACCAATTATATGTAGACGAAAAAATAAAAATACCTTTATAAGGACCGTTAAAACAATCGACAATAACACCACAACCAAGACATCCAATCGTGAGCAAAATAACACCAGTTTATCACCCCAGCCTGATATGAGCTACACTGTGGGGAAGAGAAAGTGTACACCCGATATGTTTGTAAACATTGAAATTAACAAAAACAAAATCGCCATTAGAATGTGAAGTATATCCCTTCATAACTGTGCTTTGCATCATTTGGTACTGAAGGGTTAATAGTAGTAATGATGTTCTACTGCTCACGGAATAGGAGTTTACAATTTCACCGTACTGGCCCAAACACAACATTGATTGCTGTGTTGACGGACTCCACGGGGCTGGTACCCAGACAGAAAGACAGCAACCATCCAAAATTGGCCACGAATCCCTGGAGAACCCCGTAGTAGTACAAGACGTTGATAGTCGAGGAGCACATAAGAATAAATGGCATCACCTGAAATCATAAAACACAGGAATATCCGAAGCAGTTAAGACCCCTCGCACACGATATCATGACACAAACGATACACGCACAATTGAAATTACTCTGAGACACAAACTCACTGAGGTACATTGGGAAACACAAAGACACAGACACAGAAACAAGATACAACATGCAGACACACGCACACATTGACATGGTCATAACATCACCCGAACTTAGCCATTCTGTCAACAATTATAAGCTATGCGGTGGTGGTGCGAAGCTATGTGCGTAGAGCCCTGGTCACAAACCAATTGAGGTTAAACAACGTTGGGCGCGGAGAGTCCTCGGTCGTGGGATGTTATTTGTTGTGCTTGTGATCACATCATAGGCAACTTAGTTTGTTCATAAATTGCCTCTGTCAGCCTAGCAGCGACTGGGTACCCTGTAAGGTAAGTCACAGACACCTTGGTTATTAATGGGTTAGCGCTTAGAGCCTGCACACGTGTGTGGGGACGTTATTAATGTCAGCAAGTGAGGAAATAACTCTAACAAGATTCGTTATCTCCCACCAGGCTTGTCGTAAGAAGCGACTAACTGGACGTCTCAGTTGATATATGTCACCGTAACCATATTGTGTAGATAAATATTCATGCTGTTGATCACTGGATTGTCTGGTCAAGACATGATCATTTACCAACCGAGGCCATGCAGCAGGAACTTTGCTGAATGCGGCCTTAAACAAGAACCAAACCTAAAGGTATCCTCCCTCCCCCCCTCTCTCTCTCTCTCTCTCTTTCTCGCTCTATCTCTCTCTCACACATAGATTCAGTCCCGTTCTGAAGATTCATGCTGACAGAAGTAAGAGTCTTCATGAACGAGATAAGTAAATGACTGACATTAAATTGCGCCAGTCTACGTAGCTATAGAAGGCCATGTTACCTGTAGCAGATCTAAACCCGAGTATTCACAAGCCAAATCATATTGAACTTTAAGAATATGCTGGTCTTTTGTGGTATATCATGCTAAACAAATTATAGATTTTCAGAAGGGCACTTGTGACCGTGGTCAGATATACCAATGGGATATTTAAACAAAGAACAATCTTGGTCCTCATGTTACGCACAGTTCTACCAATTTGCACCATATTGACGTCTGCCCATTTTTATAGATAATGGAGACCTTTTCTGTCATGAGTCCAAAAAGGGATAATCTACAACTCTCTATATATAGCCTCCCTGGTACAAACGATGGGTGTTACACATTTACCTGAAATGCAAACGCGTGATCTTGGTATGTTTTTCCAAATACAAATTCAGATCCTTTGTCAGTGTGTTTCAAGAACTCGTCTAGTCTTTCTCCAAGCCATCGAAAAGAGCGAAACCCGATACTGGTTCTGAGAATCAGCAGCGCAAACAGGAACTGGGTCCCGATCCCCCAAAATACCGCGTGCCAGTTGACCTGAAATTGTAAGCAACACATAGCACCACCACCACCACTACTCGTTGGGATAAAAAGTGTTGTGCACAATTCGCGAAACCAACTGGGGGGTTGAGGGGAGATGGGGGTTGTAGGCGGTAATAAATTAATTCCTATGGTGTATGATTAATCGTAGACTGAGGTTAATTGATCTGTATTTATTTTCGTTTTCGGTAAATATTGAAGGGAAGGTGAACTCTTCAATACAGTTTCACTATGCATCAGTAATTTTGCATCATCAAGAGCGGAGTAACAGTAAATATTTATAGAATGTCCTTGTATTTATTTCAGAGGCCAATACGGACGCCAGAGGAGCCCGACGAGAAAGATGACTGATTACTTTCCATATGTATTGATGAAATGAAGTATTCTTTAACACACCGTTTTGTTTTCCTTTTTTCTAATAATATAACGGATTTCCTTACATGTGTGTATTTACGAGACGGGATTCAAAACAGTGTTGGCAAACAAGCTTGCAACGATATCAGAAGATGATATCGTTTCTGATATCTCTACAATCGCTAGAAGGTCCAACCGCAACGTTTCTGAAACGTTTTGGAAACCCAATGGAGAAACGTTTGAAAACGTTTATAGAGTGTTTCGCCATCGAATGTTTTTGTTTTTGTTTTTTTTTAAATCAACAAAATTATTTGTATTTAAACGAAACGGTTTTTAATGTTTTTCAAATCACAAGGTAACGTTTTTAGAACGTTTTCAAAACATTTCTGTCTTAGCTTGGTATACTCCACATGTGTTCATGTTTGTTCAAAATTCGTCGCTTCTTTCCTGCATACTTTCTTTAAATACTGATATCAAAATAACATTTCTCTCATTTTGCGTGTTACATTATGGAGTTCATCTGCATGTGAAATTTCTGGATCAAAATATACTGTAATGTAGATGTAATTGACAAAGCTTCTGGACAAAGTACTGGGAACGATTAATATTTTCCAACCACTCTATACTCAAGATCCAAGGTGGCTGCCAGCAGAAGCAAGGATTCATTTTCAGACTCTGTGCATACATTGTCATATCTACCTATGAACCTCTTTTCTGTTACGTCTATTTCATGATGCGAGTGTTCAGGATACGTGATTAGTTCATTCAAAATTAGCTGTGCAATCAGCGACGTTGTTTCAAAAGTGATCCTTCGCAAGGCCTCTGCAATTTCCTTATGCTTCGGGAAAACTAGAACCTCTTCCCCTGCGCGGTGCACAAACGTTTCTTCTATCACCCTCGTTGACAACGGGCAAGCTAGGCATTAAATGCCTTGTCTGTCACAAGTCCCCGACAGAGGAGTGATATTTGTGGCCCAGTGTTTGCTTGCATTATTGTCAAGATGGATCGTAGTCGATGTATTACGTGTTCTGATTCGATAGAAAGAAGGGAGATAATTCGTGTTACGATTTTTGCCGCTTGGGCACTTTACGAGAACCGGGAAATATCACCTATTTTGAACAGAGGTTCGTAGGAAAATATGACAAGTAACCTCTGTGGGAAGGGAATCCGGTGTCTACACGGTGGTAAAGCTCTTTCATACCTGCCCAATCTGTTCCAACACTGCGAATCAGCTAGATCACTTTGCTTACGAGCCAAGTGTTGCCTTACAGTTCCGAATTTCGAGCAAGCAAACAGTAGAATGAACTGCCCTCGTCATTTGATACATTCAGAACCATATGTTCATATCTTATTAACTTTAATTTATATGCGCCTTGGGCATATACTTGCTTTATAATCATCATCATTATCTCAGATCTTTAGTAGAGCTTAAGTGTGCTCACAGTACGTACGCATGACACCTAAATGATTGATTGACAGGTTAAGTGTGCTCACAGTACGTACGCATGACACCTAAATGATTGATTGGCAGGTTAAGTAATATTGTCCACGACGTGCAGTAGTACGTAAAGCACCAAACAGGTTCTTGTGTGAACATCATCTTTCCTGTCATTGTGAAAAAGTTTGAATTGCATTGAAACATTCATGTCTATCCTCTATGCAACATATTTATATCTTTACCCCAATCCTTCTGGTCAAAACAGTGTATATGCTTTTCAATTCTAAACGTTTGCACGGGTGGGTATAATATGTAGGGACGGTTCTAAATGACCTCTCCTCTACATGTGTCCCATTCAATTTCACACATGCGTTTGTGTTTGTCAGTGTTTGCACATGTTAAAATGAAACGTTTAAAGTTTGATGGTCACCGTTAGTCCCAAATAACAGTCACGATGAAATATATGTTAGATCGGGGAATTATGGTTTAGAGAAGGTAATGGCTCTTATATTTCTTCTCCTGGGTAGATGTTGGGATATCAAGAAGAAACAGAGTGCCAACCGAGCCAGAGAGACAGAGTTCTACTACATGTTAAAACACGTTTGTCATTAACATCAAAGGAAGAAGAAGAAGGAACTCCTTACCCTTTCTGGGTGTTCGGATATGAGGAATCCTAGAAGAATGAAGAATGTCAGTCCACTGAGAGAGAGGAAGTTCTCCGCCTTGGTCACATTCAGTCCCAGGTAGATTGTCATGAAGAGAACCATTCCTACATACAGCAACCTGCAAACACAAGGTGGTAGTAGGAGATGAATGTGAGAAAATATGAAGGAGATATTTAAGGGCAAATTTAGTATGCATATCACAATCCCGTAATAACCCATAACTGCATAACATATGCTGATGACGTCAGACGTCTTTACTTCGAAAATGACTCCAAGAGAACTTGCTTCTAAATCTAATAACTTGCTTGTAAATATTTGGATGTGGGACGTTAACGTTGATAGCAATACCATATACCTGTTAACCTGTCTGGTAACCCAGGAGATCAAAAATATGTTGAAAAGCCACTTGCCGAGAAAGTAACTTGCCCTGGCTAATTTTCCACTTGCCCTGATTTTATGACACTATGCTTGATGTTAATGTTTATTGGTTATTTATCGAAGAGTGGTATCCTTACTCTCTACTAGCTCTACTTTATTATTATTACGAATTGTAAAACAAAAGTCACCGTGTTCTGTAATCTGATTGGTCGAAAAACATGATCAAATGGTATTAGATTCCCGGAAACTGAAAGACTATTCACTGCGTATTTACACGTAAACAATTGTTTTGTTGTGTCATCAACAGTGGTCGCGTCATTCAAATCATATTGTGACGTAAAGTTAGAATGACGTCACAAATGAGCAACTCCAGATGCTACCATGAGAACCAGCTGAAACGGCCAGCTGATGACACTTCACTGCTGAGTCCGCATTCGATGTAAACGAGTGCAGACACTAAAACCCCTTTGGTTTACTTTTGTGTTTACAATGTCGATAAACATCATGTGTTGGCCAATTTCCGGGTGTTATTGAGTATTTGAAGCACAGGAATGTTTCATTTGAAACCTCCGGCTGACGCCGTCGGTTCCAAATGCATTCCCGTACTTCAAATACTCAGTAACACCCGGAAATTGGCCAACACATGATGTTTATCTCCTAAATGTAATAGCTACATTATGAGCAGATATGCAATGAAATCAAAGATTATTTGCAGTTTGAAACCATAAGTGGAAATTATCTAGTAGTCCACGGACAAGTAAGATACCATTATTTGATTGCCCGAAATGAAAACTGACTTGTCCTGGGCGTCGGGCGATGCGATTTTGTAACCCCTACACTGGTACAGACTTGACTGTTAGACCCTATCTCTGCTACGCCCTATGATATACACACACATAGACACGGCAATGTTTCTGTAATAGTTCCTGTACTTCTATTATAGCATGCAAACAACCCATCCAAACGAACCTCAGTCAGGATGCAATGAAAGCTGCAGTACTGGCATCAGATAGAAATCATATTAGCGACTTTAACTTTATTTGTTTGTTATTTGTTTGCCGCCACAATCAGTTATAACATTATTTCTTATGAAGTCTTTAGGTGACGGATATATTCGTTTTGACAGTATTTGCTCTAGAATCCTTACCATCTGATTGTTCTCGTTATCGAAGGGGAATTCGCTATCTTATTGGACCAAGGAGATAGAAGTTGATAAAGGCGAGTTGTCAACTTGACCTTGGCATAAATCAGGATGGCAAAACCGGTCCCAAGTAATAGTCTCAAAGAGCCTTCATCCCCAAAGGAATATCTGATGCTGAAGCCGACATATACAACGTAGGCAGTCAGTGTGATCAGTGAGCATAGAACCACAAACATGCTCTTGTTGCGAAGTATCATCTCGCAAAGAGAAGCTCTTGCCCAACCAAGTGCCGCTCCACATTTTAGATAATCCTCTTTATAGTCGCATCCGTTGTCAGTTGTGTTGGGTGTATACAATTCTACGTCTTTGTTACATTGATGTTCTGCTTTGAGGCACGCTGCCTCTGGAAACAGTTCCGCCTGAAACTAAAGCGGTCATTAGAAGCAGCAGAATAAAAGCGTCCCCACTGCGACCAATATCATAACCACTGGTAGCCAGAAAGGTCATTACTGCTAACAAATGTATGAAAGAAGGTTGCTCATTGATATCATCCAACCAGGGTCCATGCAGGTAGCAGACGTACTGTAAGTCCCTATAGACCCTAGTATGGTAATCTACCTTCAATTGTTAGAGATCTTTTATTTTGTACTGTCTCTAGTGATAACGCACTAGTTTCAAATTCATATCTGTGTAACTCTAGTGTTTTACTGTCCTTCGATGGCATATGTTTATGTTTTGAATTTACATATTTTCATATTGATTTAAATTAAATTGTTCACGGTACGATATGGCTGAAATATTGACATTGTGGCACAAAGTATCAACGTACTCACTCATTGATGTCAATAATGACATAAAGATAATTTTAGACAATGGTTTTGTGATAGGTAGTAATTCAATGATAGAAAGTTATGTTTCAAACCACCTCACCTCAGGACAGTCTTGTTTGACGAGGGCGAATGTCTCGACTCGGTGCTGTCCCGCCATGACCCTGACAGTACAACTGCTACAGTGCACGTGCAGTCACCCTAGGTTGTTATATATGAGCTTGTATGAGTAGAAATGTGAACCCGAACTGTTTAGAATTTGAACAGGCATTTGTTTCAGCGTGTATAAACTTGCACCATGTTTGTTTTAGTAACCGATCTAAACATACTCATAGGAAGCTGATGATGTGGAGATCGGCGTTTGTAGTGAACGCCATCGTTTACTATAACAGTATTGTCCTCACATAAACAAGCAGAATGTACAATTGTGCCATATCAGCTGCAATCTTTAATATTGTGTTCACCCCTGTTCTATTGTACTTTGGTTTAATGTGCAGATTTAGATCGAGATGTGATTATTCATTATTGCAATGTTGAAACTACAACTTGCACAGGAAAAAAACATATTTCATTCAGTTATGACAAAGGGTCCACTTGCTCCAAAGTGTAGGTGGGATACCTATACGGATATATCCTCTCTTTCCTCCCACTTGTAGCTGATATAGCATGATCTGCCTGAAATATGTGCATCCTCACTCGGTGTTTATAGCAATGCTGGTTGGTACAACGAAAATACGCCGTTTAATTCATTGCAAATTGTGAATACTTGATAAAAAACATCTAACACCTAAAATACATTGGAAGGTGTATAATTAAAAGAGCCTGTTTATATGCAAGCCTCCGTTCTTGGCTGTTTCTGCATGGATGGTGGATCAGTATCGTAAAACCACAATCACTCACTGTTGTTTTTACGTTATTGAATTGTTAATATCAAACATGAAATAAGCACATTTAAACACCAAGTGCAAACTCAATGTTGGTCCTGTGCAATTCAAATTTTCTGTTGAATAATCAAAATAATTCGCGACAGAGAATCGTAAATGTCTTTGCTTTCCTAAACGTTCAGGTATTTCAATCACTTCTAACAAGGATACAGAAAACCTATTACGTACCGTTGCGGTTCTTCTCAATATTAACGATTCTTCTCAATATTACAGGTTAGGTGAGGTAGCATAATACTAAAGCATCAGCTAAAGACAGGGGTTAGATTCCATACATAGGTCAATGTGTGAAGCATATTTCTGGTGTGGCCCGTCGTGATACTGCCAGAGTATTGCTAAAGACGGCTTAAAACCAAACTCACTCACTCTCAATATATTAAACCAATTTCAGGGGATGAACAAGTACACCATTCCTCTCTTCGTGTAGTTTCATTCGAACGACTGCAATGTTTGTGTAATCCTTCGTTTCAATAACTGGAGATAATATCTTGTAGTTTCATAAATTTGTAAAACCAAATGTTTGCCATGTCAACGGTACTAACATGGGAACAAAAGGCATTGCTCTTGATATTAAAGTATTAAAAACGGGATACTGCCAATCCGTTTGAATAAATAATGAAAGTCCGTGGTGAAACATGAATATGATGAATAACACATCAAATAATCGACTGTTCCCGAATGGTGTATGCAGAATGCGGTTTTGTTCCACGGTGTGAAAATGAAGGAAAAATTTTCATTAGCAAGTGTTACGTTAGTTTTTCATTGACGAGAGCACCGTTATCGCATATCCTTCATCAATCTGTGTATTGCTTTTTGCTGAACTCAGCACTATTCCAGCTAAATGTCGGCGGTATGTGAATAATTGTCCACTTACCAGGAAGGCAACAACACCTACAGTCACAACATAGCGACTGACGGAGAATGGCATCGTGAGAAATAACGAATGTATGTTCCGTTACCTCTTGATTGTCGTAAGAGGCGACTAACGGGATCGGGTGGTCAGGATCACTGACTCAGTTGACACATTGATTCCCAATCATGCAGGTCGATGCTCATGATGTTGATCACTGGATTGTCTGGTCCGGACTCGACTTTTGTTAAATACCACGTGTGGGAGTAATCCCCCTTGAGTTATAACACTAGGAACTAATACTGAGTACAGACTTGTTCATCCACAAAGAAAACTTAAATGACAGACATCAAATCTCCTTTACTGTAATGAGATGAGGAAACCAGTTGAAATCCGAGAGGTACCGGAGCTTTCGTGTCGTCTCACGGAAGGAGTCATCAAATTCATGGACACATATATTTTAGCGACTTTCACTGCTTTATTTAAACTATATTTGACATTGCGTCGTTTGCACACTCAACTTCAACATAATTAACCATTTAAAGCACTTTTAAGCTTGTCAGAATAATCCAGTCGAGAGGCAGGCGCCACTTTGTTTAGCAGTCTAACGATCTTCACAATAAAAGAAAAAGACAGACTTTGCAATTTAACATTTGATATATTAAACACGTCGTAAACGTCCCCCTCGCATAAGACGGTCAGACGTAGGTCTTTTTGTAACACGGTTATACCTGCAACAACAAGGCCTAAAACAGACCGTACTGCCCTCGAGAGAAGCATACAACGTATAAAGCACAATGATACATGACTCGACAATGACACCGTCACCAGGTTGTTATAACCTGACCTGCTGCATACAGAGCATCGGCGACACGATGTCTATAGCTACGTTACCTGTAGGATGGATAAATAACATATGCAGATAATGGTATTTACAATACATTATTAAAAGATTAAGTACGGTAAAAGCTACATACTCCATTTTTCAGAGAGTGAAATTGGCCTCGAAGCCTGTTAAGAATTCGTACTCGGAAACCTATATAATAAACCAACAGACACAAAGACACACGTTCAAGGACGTCTTTGACGTGTTTAAGTAACCCGCCATGAACCAAAGAGCAGTCTACTATAGTCCACCAGTAGTTCATTAGACATCACACGATATAGATCCACAGGTCTGGTATATCTACATACGTTAATACTACTTGTATGTATGTATGTATGTATGTATGTATGTATGTATGTATGTATGTATGTATGTATGTATGTATGTATGTATGTATGTATGTACGTACGTGTGTGTGTGTGTATGTACGTACGTACGTACGTGTGTGTGTGTGTGTATGTACGTACGTACGTGTGTGTGTGTGTGTGTGTGTATGTATGTATGTATGTACGTACGTACGTACGTACGTACGTACGTATGTATGTATGTATGTGTGCGCGCGTGCGTGCCTGCGTGTGTGTGTATATATTTAAAGTCCAGACTCACTCAAGTTAATAACCGGACATTGTATTCTTTGTAAGACTACACGTGATGAAGAAGGAATAATTTCCACTAGTGTACATGGCATAGGTATAAATGTGTATAACAAGAAAGCTTTATTTGCGTAAGTGTTTGTATTTGATACTGGTGTTGAATTTGAAATAGGCTACTATTTGTGAGGTTTATGTGCACTCTAAACGACATGTCAGAGCACACAGTGATGCAGCTGAATCAATATTCATTTTGTTTGCGTGAAACGAAACACTGGCAAAAACAGCGAAACGCAAGTGGGCTGAAATTACACACCAGCACCATGTTTGATTCAAACACGTCAAGAGTCTTGTGCAGGTGGAAGACTGAGACTAGAATCTGTTGCATCATTGTGTGTTCTAACAAGTCGTTCAAAGTCCTCATTAAGCACACAAACAATTGCATTTTATCGATCATATGTTGTTGATCACTGGATTGTCTGGTCCTGGCTCGATTATTTAAAGACTGGCGCCATATAGCTGAAATATTGCTGAGTGCGGCGTAAACCTAAACTCACTCACTTACTCACTCTCTCACATTGTAGAATATTAAAGAGATTCTGTAGTCTTTGTACCTTTGGAAACTGAAGAGTTGTATTACGACTGACCAGTCAGACATTACACATCACGATAGCTAAACGTGTCACGGTAGCAGTTAATATTTACAGGACAGCTGCTCAGTTGGCTCATTTAAACTGACTGAATAAATAAAGTGTAGTTACGGTAGTCAGGGGCAGACATAGTTTTGAGAAAAGGGCCGGGGTGTTGGGGGTGAACACTCGTGAGAAAAGGGGGCTGCACACTTTATTTTCATCCGAGCTACAATGGTCATTCTCACAACCACGCACACCCTCTGGATCCGCTTGTGGTAGTCTTGTCATGATGTGGCGCTCTTTATATGCAGGCAAGAGGAGATGTACCAGGGACATGAATAAAAACACAAACCAAGCCGAAAATGACTTCTGTTTATTTTTCAAGCACATGCCTCAACAAAGTGTAAACAAGTCAGTACAAGAAGTATATAACCGGCATTCATTCAAACAGTATCAATAATATGAAAGAAATAACCTATGTACAATGTATGTGCGAACGTGTGCACCCGCTTGTTTTTTTGTTTTCCATAGGATTTCAGCAGGGTCATGAGAGTTAGGTAGCCCAGTGGTAAAAGGCCCAGGTACATTATGGAAGCCAAGGTCTAGTGTTCCCCGCCTTGTTGGGATATTACTAAAAGCGGCGTAAAACCATACTCTCTCAAGGTCGTGAGGGATTCTGAGATCGCATTCCGTCGGACTCCGTCGTTACAAATCCCTGTGTGATTGTTTGGTTTGTCGTTATACGGCACATTATTCCAGCTATATTTCAGCGGAGTGCAGATAATAGCGTGTAGTCTGGGCCAGACAATCCAGTGGTCAACAGTATCGGTCTATGATTACACAGTGCCATTTAGAGAGTGGACACGTAGCGGACGTCGAGGTAGCTGCACGGGCTGACTTTGTGTGCTGGCTATTAGGTGTTATCCCAAATATGACATATATTACAGCATCGATCTACGCAATTAGACGTCAACCAAGTCTGTCCTCGCATGACAAGCAAGGGTTGCTGAAGATCCATTCTAAGCTGGACCTTGTCGGGTTAGCAATCGATTAATGGACTAAACATCATGTCACACGATAGTGAGTGACGTATTTTGAGATATGAGTGATATGAGTTTGAATTCGGTTTCTTTTGTAAGTTCATTGCTTCAGTCCACGGGTATAGACATCTCTCAAGTTAAATAACGTACACGCAGGGATACTATGCAAAAACACTGGATGGTATAGAGGTCGACTTTGATCTGAAATATCGTGGAGGAAGGTCAGTGGCGTATGATTTTGACGAATCTGTTTGTTAGTATGTACAAGAGCTCTGACAATACCGACATATATTCTGTCACAAATACGAAGTTCCCATTCTGCTCAAGAAGATAAAATGATCTGTCGGTACAAATGTTTGTACTATGTTTTGTGAGTTCACTGGTTAAATATAATATACATTTTATAGGGGTCCCATGCACATAGGTGTGCCTGTGAGTTTACATGTGTGTTTGCACGTATGCACGAAGTTACCAACGCTTGTGTGTCTTTTGTGTGTTCGCGCGCGCGCGCGTGTGTATACACATGAGTGTATATGAGTAAACATACGCGTACATAGGATTACTAACAAGATCGTCATGACAATAATGCTTTCCACTGAAACAATGTTAACATTATTCTTGTTAACAGTTATGACTTTGCTGGTTTTATATATAGACAACACGAAAAAGCATATTTGGGACTGAATTCAACTGAAGACCAGTAGAACAGAGTATCTTGTACAGCTTCTCAGTTACAGAGAGTCCATTAACCCTGTTCGATAACCCTGAAGATGTAAAACATTGACACAGCACGCATTATGGTTGCTTCACGAAAAACTCGCCTATTCAAACCCAGGGAGACACCCAGGCATTAATAAAGGGCATATTTCAAAAGTCACAGAGATAGGCAACTTGTTCGTGTAACAAGAAGTCCCAAACACATTTCAGAAACAAATGTCAGGATGTAATGACCTTGATGTAAGGTGTTTGGTCCAATTTCTTCAACGTTGATGGCATATGACTGAACAACGCAGTGTTAAGGAACCGACGAAGGGACTGAGACAATGAGATCAATAAATTCGTAAAGAAAAGTAATGTAATTGAACTTTAGGTCGCCATATCCCCACATCCTTTTGAAGCAACTCGATGGCGTGGATTGTCGTCTTCGGGAGCACCGGTGTAAATTTCGGATCTGCAGATATGGTTACTCTGAATCTTTCTTCTTCCTGTTTTGAGCCTGGACAAGATTGTAATATGCTCCTTTCAGAGCTAACAGATCTGTGTGCGTACCAACTTCGATTATCTCCCCTTGTTTTACCACCGCGATCTTGTCAGCGTTCTGGACAGTGGACAGTCTGTGAGCGATGACAATGCAAGTCCGACCTGCTCGGGCCCTGTCCAGTGCCTCCTGGACAATCTAAATGGAACAAAGTCATACTGAATGACTCCACAGAAAAGACAAGAGATTATATCTCAAACGCACGGCTGATGTGCAAGATATAAAGTGTTTTGGGTTTATAGATTCCTATAGATTCATATTGCGATAAATATACAGAAGCTAATGATGTGAACGGGGCTGATTAATCTTTCTTATGTAACACAACTCGCCATTTAAATGGAGGATTACTTATCCCACTGTTCCTTGAGAAAAGGCGATTATGACTATGCACGAAGAAAAACAGGGATCGTAAGCATAGTGGATCACAGGGTACTCACACAGCCACCTGCAGTTATTCACATACTCGGGGGCCATAATAGTAGATTTGTATCATTATATTTTTAAGAGTGAACTATTGTGAATACTGATGAAAACAATTGACATTTTCAGTGAGTAGAATAACATGTTATTTCACTGAGTATAATATCACCTTTGCAGACTTACTGGAAGTCTCGATCATTTACAAACAATGAAGAAACTATAATAAATAGAATATTTTGCTAATGTTGTCAAATAACATAGATTTCACTGTGCCACACGTGAACATATCAACTTTGTCAGACCCCTATGTCTTACAGCTGGTCTGAGTAAGATATTCACAAAATTATGTTTCACTGGCATGTGTTTAAAAAATATTCCTTAAGAGTGTTCGGGTTGTTTTTAAAAATGTCAAACGTCCATGGGAAGAAGGTTTGTGAAACCTGTGAATTAAACTTAATTAGCACTCAGCGCTCACTCACCTTCTCGCTCTCAGTGTCCAGGGCAGATGTGGCCTCGTCTAGAAGAAGCACCTTGGGGTTCCGGACGAGGGCCCGAGCAATGGCTACTCTTTGTTTCTGTCCACCAGAGAGTTGCGTTCCTTTGTTTCCAACGTTTGTGTCATACGCCTGGAACAAAGTGTGGTATTTTTGAAACACGAATACTTACACATTGTTCAGTAACTGTACTATGTGTGTTTCCCTATGTTTCCAAGAAATACCCACACTTAGGAACTCGTGGGTATGTAACATAGAAAGAAAAGGCCATAGAGTTCGCTATATGGGTGAGTGAGTGAGTGGGTGCTTTAAGCAGTGTTCCAGCAATATCACGGCGAGGACACCATAAATGGGCTTCACACATTGTGCCCACCCATGTATTGGGATCAGCCTATTCTTCCTGATATGCAGGAATGAGATGTATGAACAAAAACAAATCAGAGCACATTATTTATGTTTGATTCTTTCCGACAACACCGTACCAGAGGTAAAGATGCGATGAAGGAATGGATGTTTGACATCCTGGCTGCTGCTATAATCTCATCCATAGACACTACACGGGAGTTGTCACCGTAGGCGATGTTCTCTGCTATGCTGCAGTCGAAAAGAATCGGTTCC
This sequence comes from Haliotis asinina, assembly GCF_037392515.1. Lineage (NCBI taxonomy): Eukaryota > Metazoa > Mollusca > Gastropoda > Lepetellida > Haliotidae > Haliotis > Haliotis asinina. The sequence goes on along the minus strand of NC_090290.1, from coordinate 13,053,329 downwards.
TGTGATACCAGCGCTAACTGTGATCGCCACCACTTGAGATCTAGAGTGGGGATCGGGGATTTGTCGGCCTTCTTAAAAAAAAAACACAAATCGCAACAAAATAAATGACCTTTGTTAAATGTATTTACTGCTCAAATGTTCTTCCTGACACTCTCATCATTAACAGTATCAATGTCTCAAATACACCAGTCTGTTTTCTCAATTTTTGTACGGCTACGCTAGGCATGCTCGATCCGCTTATTATCTAGCCAATAACTGCGACAATACAATAATATACATATAATTGGAATCACCTGTCTTACCGACAATGCAACATTAATCTGAGTGAGTGTGTTGGGTTTTTGCCGTTTTTAGCGATATTCCAGCAATAGGACTCCGGAAAATGGACTTCCACATTGCACCCATGTGGGCAATCGAACCCGAACCAACGCTCTAATCACTAGGCTACCCCACCGCCGCAACATTACTCTGTGAACATAATAGTTGCACGTATAACACTTTCTACATCTGTGCCACGACACTCCCATGGATCCCAGGGCAATTAACACCAATACTACAGTCAAAGGCGTCGATTCTCGATGTGTAGAAGCCCTATCATTTCAGTATGACACTAGTATTTCTGTGTGTCTGTCCATTATTCAACGATTGACTATTTTTTGGTTCGGTGCATTGAGGTATAAGTTAAAAAGCCGAACCTGGGACTAATTCAGTTTTAAGACAAGTGAGAGTAACAGCCAAACAAAGTTCATAAAAGGTGAGCATTAAGGCACGATGTGTGAAAAACTCAAACGTAAAGGACCGGAAACAAAACAATCAAGAGGTTGCAAGTATTTCAACATTTGTTCCTGACAATGGAAAACCAGATGAATGGAATAAAATACTTTCAGGGTCTGAACATATAGAGCAAACGGTCGCAAGGACGATACTGAAGATCCACGAATGTCGCCAAGACGTGACGTAATTGTTCCACTCGTATGGAATGAATGTAATAAGGTCAGGCGCGTAGCAAGTCAATAGTTTTCATGTAACCCCGATAGGTCACAGCCCATAATGTTAAAACAGTATTTAAACAACAATCATTTGTAAGCCCGAGCTTTTTTCATAAATTGGTAACTAAGCCCCTGAACATGACCAGTTCAGCAATTCAAAATGCAGAAAACAACGAGCATTTAATTATTGAAGGTTGTTCTGTCACATAAAGCTGCCAGGTATAGTAAACCTCAGTGACCTTAACAGCGCACTTACAGTATAACACCCTCATTCCCAATTCGGTTACATCTACCGTCAGCCTGCTATTTACACGACAGCCCAAATTCACATACCCTATGTCCCACTCTGACTCGTGAAAATGCGGGCAAGAACAGGTCTTCAGCAACCCAAGCTTGCAATAAAAGGTGACTATGTTTGTCGTAAGAGGTGACTAACGTAATCAGGTGGTTGGGCTCGCTTGACACACGTCATCGGTTCCCAATTGCGCAGATCGATGGTCATGCTGTTGATCACTGGATTGTCTGGTCCAGACTCGATTATTTACAGACAGCCGCCATATAGCTGGAATATTGCTGAATGCGGCGTAAAACTAAATTCACTCTTGCCCATTCTGCCCCAACTGACCATCGCTCCTTTTTCTATATTATAGAAGCGCTCCATGAGTTGTATAGTGGTGCTCTTCCCGCAGCCGCTGCTGCCCACCAGGGCTAGAGTCTCTCCGGGCTGGACATCGAAACTCAGACCTTTCAGGACAGTCACGTTCGGCCGAGATTTGTAGCGGAAATGTACGTTGGTTAGAGTGATCGACCCACTGTACTGATCCTACACAAACGAAACATGGCATTGGTATGAATCGGATCATTTGATAAGGTAAATAAACGTATAAACGATGATGTTATGGTGGAATGTTTAGAAGTGGCCAACGGTACGGGTGAAGTCGTGGGTGAATAGTTCCAGGGATTTGCCACCAGGTATGTAAGATCTGACTTGATAGGTTCAAGTGAGGATAAATACGACCCATCCAAAGTCTCGACTCACATAAAGCCTATACTGTATGTTATGCATATATATTTTGTTACATCGAAGATGAATTACTCCAGTATCAGCATCAGTTGCGGAAACTCTTGTACAAATAAGGCGCCTGTTAAAAGTTGCGTTTTGGTGTAAGAAATCGCAAATTTTCATTGAGTTTCATCTATCGGGACAATAATCTTTTCAAAGTTACCACTTTGGTTTACAATGCACTAGTTTGTGTGTAAACAATACCTTCAATTAGTATGGTATATTTTGGAGAGCAGTTGACTAAAAGTGTGGCTGCATTTACACTTGTGAGTCTAAATTTTAGATGGGTAGTATGCCTTATCCACAACGATATCACTGGGTGTTCTGAAAGTCTGATCAAAGATACAATATGAAATGTGTTCATAATGCACTTTATTATGTTTGAAACTTCGCTTGTGCTCCAGAGTATGCAAATCATCTTACCAGAGTCTTTCCTTTCGAAGTCGTTGTGCTTATCTCCGGTTGTCTATCCATGACAGCAAACAGGCGCCCAGCCGCCATCTTGCCTTTTGCATAATCTTTAGAGGAAGACGTAGCTCTTCCACTTTGTTGGCCCCCAAACACAATTGATGCAAAAACTCTGCAAAGATATCATTGGCGTACCACAGTACAGCGTCACCATTCTGTATGTTCAAAACACGAACTGTGGGACTCAATCCAGTATATGTAAGGCAATGTGAATGATCTACTGTCTTTATCAAAGTTGCATCCGACTCAGGATAGATCCAGGCCATGTTTAAAGACACTCTATTCATATCCAGACTGGGGCGAAAAATGAAACCTTTTTAGGGAAGGACACCTCAGAAGACGCAGTGGATTAAAACTGAAGGAAAGTTCTAGGGACAGTAACTTCTTTATTGCAATGGGTACGACCGATATTTGACATACGTACTAGGTAACACTGTTATCAAACACGTGATACAACATTAAACACACACACACACATACACACACACACACACACATACACACATACACACACACAAACACACTCAAACACATACTTAGCTGCATAGTGAGTTTATACAAGAGATAAGGTTGATGTACATTGGATAATTAGTGACTAGAATAGTTGTACAGAATGACGGGTTGAGAATTGAGTTAAGTTCATATAGTGATGAGTTTGAGTGAGTGGGTGAGTTTAGTTTTACGCCGTACTCAGCAATATTCCAGCTATGTGGCTGCGGTCTGTAAATAATCGAGTCTGGACCAGAGAATACAGAGATCAACAGCATGAACACAGATCTGCGCAATTGGGAACCGAGCCTGACCACCCGATGTCGTTAGTCGCTTCTTGTGACAAGCATTGTCGCCTTTTATGACAAGCATTGGTTGCTTCTCACTGTTCGACCTTCACGGGTAGTGATGAATTTGATGCACAATGAGATGATAATTTGTAAGTAGGTTGAAGTACACTAATTTGATTACAATGGACAAACGGAAGCCAGACGGACACGGGATGTGTGGATGGAATACCGGCAGTCGTCTTTCATTAGGTTGTGATAGGCCACGGAGATAAAATAGCTTTTTGTGGGTGGTTGTACATACACGAAAAGGGAAATGGCCAGTTGATAGTTTGTTCTTACCTGAATACATTGAAAAACTGCATTTCTCCAGTCTGTACCAGATATGCTCCATATGTAAATGCTGCTGCGTAAGCGAAATATAGAATACACTGGGAGAACCCGTGGGCAAAGCCTCGGATGTGGGACCTCTTCACGCCAGCACTAGAAAAAAACCGAAACGTTCATAAATGGAACTGTCATTTGTACCCCATAAACACCCTTGTTTAACATCATTTGGTGGAATGGGATTGGCTGGTCAGTTGGTTGCAATAGTGATCTCCTTGTACTCTGCTAAGTATCAGTCACATGCTTGTCTGGTCGTGACAAGGCGATATGCATCTTACAAGAAACTACGAAACGAAACAACGGACACACACACAAAATATCTAATCGTCAAGGCGTAACATATTTTAATCGATGTTTTCAGCTTGAACGTTTTCATCACAAATCCTACAACGAAAGTATCTAACCGAAAATGTTAGATAAAATGAAATGAAATGAAAAAACTCTCTTAAGTAAATATAACATTAAACAAACTGAAATTCAATCATGTATGTAACAAACATGCAGTCGATCCGAACCACTGCTTCATGGTTCACTGAGTGGTTCGTAGTTACGTAAACAGATCATAGATGAATATTGTCACCTACTTGCATATTTGGTTAATAATGTCTTCATATTTGCCTACAAAGACTTTCTCCGAGTTAAGCGATGCTACAGTGCGAATGCTGGCAGTCGTTTCAGAACAGATCTGGAACAAAATCACACAAAACGGTGAACAGTTATTGTCATTACAGTATGATTTTGAACTGGGAGCGACTATGCTTGCCAGAAGAGGCGACTAACAGGATCAGGTGGTCAGGTTCACTGACCTGGTTGACACATGTCATCGGTTCCCAATTGCGCAGATCGATGCTCATGTTGTTGATCACTGGATTGTCTGGTCCAGATTCGATTATGTACAGACCGCCGCAATATAGCGGGAATATTGCTGAGTGCGGCGTAAAACTAAACTCACTCATTCACTCACTTGAACTGGGATCAATGTCACAGAAAAATGTATATTTAGGTCATAGCTCCAAGATACAGATTTCTCTGCAAAGATACCATTTTCGTACCACGGTAGAACATGACCATTCCGCATATTTTTTTTCCCAAAAAAGGAAATATGTGACTGAGTTTTGTAAATGTAGAACAATGTGAATGACATATGATTATATTTCACGTGATCACAGTTGGATCCGACTTGGTATAGATCCACGCCATGTCAGACTCTATCCATATCATGACTGGGGCCGCCAAAAATTAAACTTTCTGGGGAATGAAACCTAGGAAGGCGCAGGAGCATAAAACTGGAGGAAACCCAAGTTCAGCGGATGGTCAACTTCTCTATTGCAATGAGTGCGACGTTTTGTCGTATCATTGTGAACTTAGAACTATGTATGAGAACAGTATATTATACTTCCGTCACATGATCCTCAGAGGGTACGTACGTCCAAAAATTGTCAAGTCTATGTGAACTGACCAGGCTTTCTAAACGTAGCATTCTTGTTGTTTTAATTTTGACTAAGTTTTCCAACAATAACCAGCAGCTGAAGGATTGTGTAACTCCAACTGGGGTCCATGTAGATAGCAAAGGTACTGTAAATGACAACGGTCCCTAGTATGGTGATCTACCCTCTATTGTTGGCGATCTATAGCCTGTTTTCATATTGTATTGTCTAAATAGTGATATTAGTTTTAACCTTCCATGCTAGTTTAATTTCAAACTGTGATGTTCTAGTTGTTTTACTGTCCTTTGACAGATTTTTACAATATGCATATATCCCATTCAAAAGTTAAATGTTCTCGTCACGATATGGCTGAGATATTGTCGATGTGACGTTAAATATTAACTCACTCACTCACTCCGTCACACGATGATCAGCCTCATCTCCATCCCACACCACAAACTGTAGAATATACGTCTCTAATTAAAGTAACGCACAATTGCCAGAATGTTCAATTCTTCGATTCCAAAAGTATACTGAAAGGCACAATAAAGGTAATAATGCGTATCAGTGGAGAATTTGAACCTATTTTCTTAAACATCCACCGGAAATCAGGTATGAGGAAAACACGAATCGTTGTCGCATTTTCCAAATAAATTGAAGTTGAGAGTAGAAATGGTTTTGTTAGTGGAAAGGGAAGAGTTCGCACAAACACAACACTGGAATCAAGATCCATATGCATCATTCATGCGTTCACTTGTTCACTTTGCATCATTCATTCATTCAGACATAAAGGTCAGTCGTTCACTTGTTCACTTTGCATCATTCATTCATTCAGACATAAATGTCAGTCGTTCCCTTGTTCACTTTGCATCATTCATTCATTCAGACATAAATGTCAGTCGTTCACTTGTTCACTTTGCATCATTCAGTCGTTCACTTGTTCACTTTGCATCATTCATTCATTCAGACATAAAGGTCAGTCGTTCACTTGTTCACTTTGCATCATTCATTCATTCAGACATAAAGGTCAGTCGTTCACTTGTCTACGGAACACAGCAGCTTTCTCTAGTGATTAACAAGAGGTCAATGACAACAAGTCATTGTCCGTTTACATAATCTGTCCCAAGTATGGTGATCTACCTTCAGTTGTTGGCAATCTATAGTCCGTTCTTACATGATGTTGTCTAAAATAGTTTTCTGCTTTTAAAATCACATGCTAGCTAGTTTTTGCTAACTATTTTATTTTTGTGATGATCTAGCTATTTTATAATCCGTTGATGATTGGTTCTTTCAATACTTATTTTCTACTTATTGTGTATCTCCACTATATTCCTGCAATATTGCCGATGTGACGCTATATTTTAACTCACTCTACATATTCTCCAGGTCGGCAACGTTTGTTTCGGCTTTCAGTATATTTCAGAATCACTACCAAATAGTGATGATACCAGAGGTTTTGCTTGTTCCACAAGACGAGCGTGTTTTAACCCCCGTGCACGACATGCACGATCGGCATGTCTCCAAGTATGCGAGATCAGTTTCCCCTTTCATTTTTGACGAGAGGCGCCGTAACATCGAGGGTGTTATGTCGTCCTTACCTTTCCAGCCTGCTCGACAGATTCCTTATCAGCTTTGGAGAAGCCTTTAAATATCCGCCCTTGAATGACACCGGCTCCAATCATTACTGGCATGAAACAAAGAATAGTAAGAGCCAGCTTCCAGCCATATATGAAGGCAATCACCAGGGCAGCACCCACGGTTCCAAAAGCTTCCAGGATGGACCCGATCTGAGCGACGGTCTGGCGAAGAAACAAACCATGAAACAATATACGTGTTCGCCATTGAGACAGTGGAGTAGTGTGATGTCTCTTAGCGTCATTTAGAAGTTGTTACAGACGGCCAAGATATTATGAAATAAATTTCTTTAATCTTTTCCACACAACGTGTTACGAGTTACGCCGTGTTCCAAGCCTAACTACCGCAGAGGAGGGTAGTTGAAACATGTCAAGTTTAGAATTTGTTATGGATGGCCAAGATATTTATGGATTAAATTTCTTTAATCTTTTCCATACAACATTTCGGGGTTAGTTTGTTAGGAGTTCTGCCAAACTACAGCGGAGCAGTGCAGTTGAAACATGTCAAGCGCACATGGAATAAAACTTGGAATCACTGCACCTAGCATGATCATGGTAACGTGCGTTGCCAGCATCAAAACATGGCGACTTTTAAAATCGCACGAGAATGTAGGTAACTCAACCGGCATGCAGACTATTAGTTATCGACATCATCGCGCGATCATAGAAATGCTGCTTCATCAACACATAAACATTACTAAGCAAATTCAGTACATTCAATGTATTTGAACCATGAAGGTTTATCAGTGTGGTAAACAATTTTGATTGTATACACGTGTGACTGCTAATTCGAGGCAAATAATCGCCAAGCAATATAACTGCCGCCATGTTTGGATGCTGGTAAAGCACGTTACCAGCCTCACCTTATATTAAGTACAGAGGTAATGTCGCGAGAGTGAAGATACGTTTAATCACAAGAACAAAATGGCCTATTGGAAGCATGTGCAGACTGGTCAATATGGTCTTAAGAATGTACACCTCGGATAAGCTATATTTATGGGCTGGTTCTTGTTGTTCATATATTCAAACTATATGGCGACGGTCTGTAAACACTGACCAAAGTGGATTCAGGGTATAATTGGTCTTTGGCATCCCATGCTTGCCATAAAGGCTGCTAACATTGTCTTAAGAGGCGACTAACGGGATGAGGTGGTCAGACTCACTGAACTGGTTGAGACTTGCCATCGGTTCCCAGTTGCTTAGAATGATGCTCATGGTGTTGATCACTGGGTTGTCTGATTCAGACTTGATTAGTTAAAAACCTCGGCCACCTTGTTTGAATATTGCTGAGTGCGGCGTATACCTAAACCCACTGTAAGTTATTGAGTGTTGACTAGACAATCTAGTGATCAATCCAGTGATGCATGAAGATAGATGAATGCAATTTGGATGCGATTATGTATTAAACGTCAGGAAGACTGGCGAACGCTTTAACCACTCGGCTATCCCACAGCCGAACGATATGCAGCAAAACGAAGTAGTTAAAACCTACAATAATATTATTTACCCGTAACGTTTAAAGTTATTTTGATTTATCTGAAGAATCTTCAGTACTCACTGACTGAAGAACCTGAGCGTCTGCCGCGAGTCGCGTCGTAAGGTAACCCACTTGATTCCTCCTGTCATCGAAAAAGTCCATGTCCTGTTTGGAAACAATATAAAAGTTATCACACATGGTTGGCAAAAGGACAAGCTCACGCATAATGCTATCCCATCGTCCACAATACAATTACATCGTAATACCTTAGGATCGTACCTGGTTCACTATGGAGGCAAAGACGACACTTCGAACACGAGCAGTTAGGCCAGCGCCAGACTTGGCGAAGCAGAATGCCTGAAAACAGTATCATACACAGGTAACACATCTTGCCTTGTTACAGCTTACATTTCGAATTACGTCCTGGGACTATTCCATGTTTGCATTACCTCCCCTTGATCGTATATATCCACAGTCTTTCATTACACATATTACAGCAGTCGATGAAACAACTTAAAGTTGGCGAATGTTTGAAAGTCTGTACCTGGGAAGGAATAGGGAAAGATGATGCCGATTATACTACGAGTCACTGTATTCCCGAATACGCAAATCGATGATCGAGATGGTGATCATCCGATTGGTTGGTCCAGATTTGATTATTTACAGGCTGCCTCCATGTAGCGATGACGTGAACAGCGAAGAGCGTAATACCCTATGCATCTCTCAACATATTCCTGCATCTGTGCCCATGTCAAAGCAGCTCTGACGTTATCCGTTGTGGATGTTGCTGTCTTTGAGTGGTGGCTAAACCTTGTGGTTAAAGCAATTCGCTTCTCACGCCCGGGTTCGATTCCCCATTTGGATAAACTGTGTGAAGCCCATTCTGGTTGTCTTGCCATGATATTACGGGAATAGTACCAAAATCGGCTTTAAATAAAACTGACGTATTCACATATTGTGGCTCTCGGGAGTCATAGATGTCTGACCTGAATCACTACAGAGGGTCATACACATATAGCTGTTCACTGACTGGCATGTCCCTGTACGCTGCAGTCACGGACGCTTGTGCCTTAGGCATCGAGGATGTCTGACACCGACATGTACAATCCTTGAAGAGCGTAATAAACTCGTACAGCTCTTCAGTGCCTGTTACGCATCTGCACGCGTAGGTGCCCGTGAAATCACGACTGTCTGGCCTATAACCCCGGAATAGAGTCATATCCACACACAGGGAACCAGCTGTTCACCGACTGGCATGTACTCATACGCAATCTCAATCTTGACCACGTTAGGACAACTCCAGCTGACCGGTACACTGCAACACTTAACGTCGACTATGTTTTCAATATGGCCTTAAATTGTACTTGTCAAATGTTTGGTTGTGATACAACGAAATCAAATTAACATAAAACATAAAAACATCTTTATTGAAGTGCATGTAACATTTCGGTCAAAATAGTAACACCGTTATCAAACAAATGATCCTCTCCCGGAAAACCGGAATATTACTGAGTGCGACTTTGAACAACCAAACCAAAACAAAACAAATATGCATACCTAAGATGTTGCTTGTCTGAACGATAGTGTGTAGTAACACAGGTGAAACGGATCCTCAGTTCGTGGACTTTCAGTTTACAGCACTGCTTAAATCAGACATTGTGGAGAAATATGTCCCAGACATAAAAGTTGTGGGTAGGCGACGAGGTACTCACCTGCAACAACTTGGCGATAGCGTTGATGAATCCTAACACACCGAATACACAGCACATGATGATAGTCTGACGCATCTGTTCTTCAGGAGAATCTCTAATGCCAAAGATCTATGTGAAAAGAGAACATATTGTGAAGGTGTAGCAAATGAGTGAATGAGTGCAAATGGGAACCGATGACATGTGTCAACCAAGTCAGTGAGCCTGACCACCTGATCCTGTTAGCCCCTTCTTACAACAATATTAATCGCCTTTTGTGACAAGCACGTGTTGCTTATCGCCCATTCTACTCTTCACGGGTAACTTTTCGACAGGAAGCTGACTCTGGACAGAAGAAAAGGAATTCTTAGAGTGATATCTTACTCGAATAAACTCTGAGATCAGGAAGGCAGCCACTGGCATCAACAGGCCAGAAAGAGTGGCAGCAAGGCTGCCAAACAGCAGGAATAACCATTCCGGAGCGTTGAGACGAAGAATCCTCTTGAAACTCGCTGGTGGAACTGATTCGTCTTCCTGCAATATAGATGTATTCTTTTCATCAATATCAGCACTACAATGCTAATTCAGCAATGAGATGCATTATTTTACCACAACTGCCCATAATAGGTGTGAGGGGTGATTGTATTTAATATATACTGGGACTCTCTATTATCACGGACTTTCTATTATTATTATTAAGTGAGCGAGTGATTAAGTTCAACTTTACGTCACAGTCAGTAATATTCCAACTATGTGGCGGCTGTCTGTAAATAATCGAGCCGGGACCAGACAATCCGATGATCAACAGTATGAACGTCTATCTGCGTAAATGGCAACCGATTACGTAAAGAAATTCACCGCAGCATTTATTTCAATGAACTTTCATGTCTAATCGTAACAATATTCAAGCATTTATCATTCCAGTCACTTCTGTGGCATTTGGAAACTTCTATGACCCCTATTGTCATTACATCTAACATGAATCAAAACGTCAAGAGCAATCGTGCAACAAATAGACGATCATTTGCATATCTTCCTTGTTGAAAATATTACAAGAGTGAGTGAGTTAATATTTGACGTCACATCAGCAATATTTCAGCCATATCGTAGCAAGAACATTTAACACTGAAATGGAATATATGTATATGATAAAAAACTGTCGCCGAAGGAAATAGAACAACTGGAATGTTACTTGTTGATGTACAACTTGCGTGGAAAATTAAAACTAATATCACTATTTGGACAATATAATATAGAAACAGGCTGTAGATAACCAACAACAGAAGGTAGATCACCAGAAATATAACAGGAAGTGACGTAATGGCAACCTCACTCTGCGCACGGCAGCAATTTGTATGGTACGTTTTAAGGCGGCAAGACGATACTTTGTTACGTTGTCGTACCCTGTATCCAAATGAATAGAAGTTTTAGATGTTTTTGTTAGTAACATGACAATATTACTAATGTCAATGAAATTGCTAGATACGTTTTGGCAATAAAATTATCTAGATTCATCATACAGTGTCATTTGCTTGTTCCGCATGCCACAGTAAGAAAATAGCAATACCGCGGTAATACAGAGTTGCTTCAAGTTCCGGGTCAAACGAAATAATCGGGATTGCCATGGTATTGCGGACGGAACTGTGATTATGTGGCACATTGTTTTTGACAGAAATTGAGATAGATTAAACATGGAGATTAAACATGAAATGATGATCAATTCAAATGTCAGTAGCCATCATGATCCCGATGGCGACATCATTAACTACCGTGATATAACCAGCGTCATGACTGAAGGCTCAGTTCGCTATGTGAATGGCCTGCCCGTGTGATCACGCCTTGTGAAAGGCCACACTTCGCCAGTAAGGATATTAACTGCAGAGATCCACGCTATCGAGCTAGTCCACGCCTCCGGAGACATATAGATTTTAATGATATGCTAATTGTAATATGTCGCATTCTAGAGACAAGCTTTGGTTTAGTTTAGATTAGGGGTAGCATGGCTTAGGATCAAATCTGGTCGCTCCGTTTGTTGTCCTTGAACATTTAGCCTATGAGTGTCTCATTTGTCATTTTCAGTTTAACACTAATGAGAGAGAGACAAAAACTACTTGGTTTTTTTTTTCGTTTTTTCTGTTTGTTTTTTTTTTTTGTAAGTGCAAAGGTCACCGAATGTGATATTTCTAACAGGGATTGCGTGGTAAAATTAATTCGTTTTGAATTACTACCAGTAAATTTCAAGATATTTTGTCTGGCAAACGGAAACGTAAGACAAGTCAATATTTAGAATGATTAATCATGGTTCACATGTATGTTTTTGGTGTTTTTCGGTTATAATTGCCGCACCAGGGAACCAGTTTGACCTTGTATGCTCCCGTGACCCGGAAATAGTAGTCGATCAACACTCCGCACGCAAGTTCTTTGTACTTTTATTTGAATGTTTGTTGATAACAGGATCATCACTTTATTTTACACTGAACGTGAAGATGAGAAGCATACGTCTGTGAAGCATGTATAGTATTCCCAGAAATTATTGAGAAGCATGTTGCGTCATGTAACTCATTACGTTTATTAACTTCTGGCGTTTTACTTACATAAACATGTTAAAACATCATCCTTTTACAGTCTCAGTCTTGTTTTAGTACTTTGTTAGACCTCCTCGCTCAGCAAAGCATGCCTGAATACGCCTAGGCACACTACCCATCAAAGTTTGTAGGTAATCGTGTGACAGGGTATCCCAATATTGGACCACCTCGGCCTTCATATCTTCAATATTTCTCAGTCCCTTTTGGTTTATTCTGTCCTTCATGACTCCCCACACATTCTCAATTGGGTTTAGGTCTGGGCTGTAACTGGGCCAGTCTAAAACTTGAACATTTTCGCCCGACAACCACTGTTTTGTGTAGCGCGCAGTGTGTTTTGGGTCATTATCATGCTGGAAAATCCAATCATCTTCATACAATGTTTGTGCTGTCAGAAGAAGGTGACCATTTAGAATGTCAACGTATCTTTCTTTTGTCAAGTTTCTCGTGAAAACACACAATGGCGTCACTCCGCGAGCCGATATGCCACCCCACATGAGAAACTTCGGGCTATGTTTTGGTCGCTGGTAGATAGGTTTGACAGCATCTTTGGTCCAAATTTTCACACAATTAGGGAAAAGCCAAACAGAACTTTCATCGGAAAAGAAAACATTATCCCAATCTTGATTTTCATGAGCTCGACACCAGTTTAAACGTTTTTCGTTTTGTGCATCTTTCATCAACGGCGAGGGAATTCCACGTTTTTTCACCCAATTAAGTTACTGTAATTCCTGCCTAACTGTTTCATTGCATACCTGAGGACTTCCCCTGCTAATCATTTCATTTCTGATGTTCTCAACACTTTTCAATTTGCCCCTACTCACAATTTGCCCAAGTCTTCGGCGATCCACAACACTGAATTTCCTAGGCCGACCTGCCCCTGCTTTGTGCTCTATCCCGGTTCCTGTTTGAATATTCTTCAAAGTTCTGTATACTGTAGACAGAGGAATACCATGTCTAACAGCCAACACTTTAGCATCAGCCTCACCCCTTTCAAAATCATCTAGAATGAGCTTTCTTTTCTCTCTAGCTGTAAATTCTGCCATGTCAACACAGGAAGCCGTCTGCTCAGACAAGGGAGATAACTCTTGACATAATGAGCTGCCGTCTAAGCCTTCAAGAGTTGTCTCCCTTATTTAGTATGCTTAGTGCATAGTGAAAGCCCTTTTTCCAATCTTAGCATCATTAGAAAAAACAACAAAGATTTTCTCAATAATTTCTGGGAACACTGTAAATGTTGACGCTGGTTTGTTTGCTTTCTCACTTGGTCCGACGCAACAACGTTAACGTTTACAAACATGAGGATCAATAACAGGTGCGCGGTAACCTTCGTGGCAACCTTTGTGTTTCAAAATAGCATTCTCCCTTTATTTATTGTAGCGCATATTAGCAAATGCAAAGTGCATATGTAACGTATTATACACCAAAATCAATATCAATTACAGTTGCACATTAACGTATGGATGATTTAATTTATCACATGTATGGCAAATGTATAGCTCTCACTTCAGGACAGTTTAAATTATATACATAAATTTGTGCAATAAATTAGAATCTTGGCGAATATTGTTCATGTATTTGTCAATAGTTAATGATCAGCTGGTGAAATTTTAAACATTTCCATGTTAACTGCTGTTATCATATATGATAAGTATTTTTCTCGCCCATATAATCATGGGTAAAGACACTGGGGATCAAACAGCGCATTAGCAAAGTGTAAATAACCAATTTTCGGTTAGCTTTTCAGTGATGTAGAAAACTCATACGTTTACCTAATTATTTTTATTTTTTATATTTTAATTAATTCAGGTATACTATAAAATTATATGGATATAGATGTTTCATGTTCTTTTATGTATTTTGTTTCTATATAATATCTTGCAAAAATATACATCCAATACAGACGGGTGATGAACTATCTTTGTTGTTGGAGTTGCAGTATATTATCAGAAAATGTTATCATTTGATGGAAGCAGAGATCATATATAGTCTGGTTCATAATTATTGAGAATTTTTCTTCTTACTTTGAGCTATCCTAACACCTCAACTGATTCACTGATACTTAAAACTAAGTAATGGTATAAGGGAGGTAACTCATCTTGGCCTACTGAGTATAGTACAATTAGAGTTACCTCCCCTGAATTTGTAGCAGACGTCATTTTCCTCAGCACTGTCAACAATGTCTGCTGAAGATAAAAGAAGGTTGATTTTTGAGTTGTGTAATCAAGGAATTGATGATGTAAATACATTGGCAGAGATAACAGGAACTCCTCTTTCTACTGTGTATAGGATTAGGAAGAATTTTAAAGAGGGAAAGGATTTTGGGCACCAGAAAGGAGCAGGGAGACCCAGAAAATGGGACTTCTCAGATCGCGTCCGGCTGGGAATTTTAGCGTCTAAAAAGCAAAGGGCAAGCATCTCCAACATCAGGTATGAAATGATAGAAAGGGCATCAGCAGTTGTATCAAAATCTACAGTTAGAAGAAATTTGATTGATCTTGGATGGGAGAAAAAGACTGGAATTCCTTCTCCTCTCATGAAACAAGAACATAAAGACAGGCGTGTTGAGTGGTGTTTGGCACATGAAAACTTTGACTGGGAAAATGTGATTTTTACTGATGAAAGCTCAATATGGGTATATCCCAATAATGTGAAAATATGGACATAGTCTGCGTCAGCACCGTTGTATCGACGACCTAACTACAGCCCAAAGTTTCATGTATGGGGAGGGATATCCTTATTAGGAACGACCCCGCTGTGTGTGTTTGAGGGAAATCTGACAAGTCAACGCTACACTAACATATTAGATAATTTTCTCCTTCCAAGTGCACATGTGTTTTATGGAAATGACTGGATTTTGCAGCAAGATAATGATCCTAAACACACCGCAAAACATGCCAAGCAGTGGTTTCAGGAGAAAAATGTGACTGCATTACCATTTCCTGCATATAGTCCTGACTTAAATCCCATTGAGAACATTTGGGGGATGATGAAGGAATGTGTGAATCAAAAGGGGTTGACAAAAATTGAAGACATGAAGAAAGAAGTGGTCCGATACTGGGACAGCATAACTCACGAGACACTAACCTCTCTGGTAGGAAGTATGCCTACCCGTCTTAGACTGTGCCGTGAAGCTCAAGGAGACTTGATAAAATATTAAATTGTTACCTACACAACATGAAAAGGTCAGTTCACTTTCACAATACATTCAATTTTATCTGATTTGTTCTCGTTTAATAATATGAAATGCTTTAGCTATTCTCAATAATTTTGAACCATACTGTACATGTAATACAATACATAAAGTCTGATGAAAGTCAACAGGCCTCATATTCTGTTAAACTAATTTAGGTACATAGAAACTATATTACCTTAATATCTTTTCTTTGGTTCATCAGCAATGACATAATATTAAATTAGTGTATTGAACTTTAAAGGATTGTTGCTGTTTGTTGAAGTGTCCGACCGAGAGAAATATACTTATTGCTTTGTGTGTAAAAGTTCCATTATAGAATATGAAATGTCAAGACCAGTGTTCTTTGAATTACCTAGTGACAAAATCTGAGCACTCTTTTGTTTAGGGTCTGTGAGTATTTTATATGTCTTTGCCTCATATATTTGGCAATAAAAGTCCAAATTGAAATATCACTGAAATAGTTACAACTGGAAAACAAAAACAAGATCATTTATTGCCGAGCTTGATTTAAGGAAAGGGCATCTATTTGACTCTGGTGCCATCTTTCATGATTACCTTCATGCCTCAGACGAAAAAAACCCCAAACAGGCTGCACCTCCTGCTCAACATATACTTATCTTCTGTTACTTCATATTCACAACATCATTACAACACAAATACTCTGGGTCTGGTATGATAATGTTATTTTACTTCATAAAATTGTATGGCATGAAAAAAAATGGATCGTGATTTGAATAACTGTCAGTGTAATCATTGCCTCAAGACGGCTCGGGTCATCGATTGTATTGTGATAATGTTGTATGATTTTTCAAACATCCTTCTTGTCTTGGTACCTTAAAAAACCTGCTAATTTTGGAAATCCCTCACGCATCACCTACGCCTTTCACCACTGTCAGTGTATCAAAATCAAAATAAACTCGCTAAATAGGATAATTTTTGTACAACGACAATAACATTTACGCAATCAACTACGTAATTAATTCTGGAGAAAATGGCTGGAAGTAACAAATGGATGACACATTTTGTTTCCACGATGCATGCGGAGTTGTTTGTTTATCGCCCTTGTCATGATCATTCTTATTCATCAAATGGGAGATGTAACATTGAGATTGCTTCTGTATATAATGAATTAAACCCAAAGTTACTAATTCATAGAAATTGGGAAAGTTCAGTATTTTCTCTTCACCAAAGAACAAACGTTACTGATCCAGTTCTAAACTAGTTAACTTGACTCAAAAATGGTTTAGTTCGTCGTTAATGTCATCGTCTGATCTGTTTAACACTTGTCAGAATGTTCTGTTTATTGTTTAATGGCGTACGCATGTGTACAACACCTTAATGATATATCAGCATGGCTTGGTTACGCAAAATCGAAAATGTCACAAACGGATTCAACAAATCCTACATGAATTTTGCATGCAGTAAATGAAACGAAATGCACCTAGTGATACCTTTAAATGACACCGAGACTATTACTTGGAGTCACGTACCCGTACTGAGTGAATTGTCATAACTATTAACGTGTATAATGTGAGAGAGGTATACTTTGGCCATATCCAGAATGTAGGTATAAACTGGCCAAGCCTATAGTTTACCACAGGGTATAATCAGGGGTGGGGGGTGGGGTGGGGGATTAGGAGTTGCCACACCGGATCAATATTGATGGAGAACAGTTCCTGAATGTACATATACCTCAACTGTCTCTGCAACCGCTTCTGTTTCAGTGATTTTCCTTTTGCGTCCTGAGCCAGATCTCAGCCTAACATGGAGATGGTCCTTCCCATTGGACAACGTCCGCTCAAAGGTTGGGTCCAGGATGGGATCTTCCTCCTCACTGTCATCAGAATCATCCACGATGTCAACATCCACCATATCTGTTGAATAACTGTAGTGTGAGAATACAGCTTTCATGCGATAGTAACGTTTCTTGTCATGTATTCAGTGTTCAACAACCTTTAATCTGTGTCATAACACACCCTTGTAATCGAAAAGAAATGAAATACATAAGTCAACACTGTCTTCATATATACTGGACCCGTAAAGATGCGGGCTACAATTTCTATTCAGTAACTGTCTTAAGGAACGACTAATGGGATCTGTGGCCAGGCGTGCTGACACGTCATCGTCATCCCAAATGTGTATACTGATGCTCATTCTATTGATCACTTGCCTTGTTTGAACTGGATCATATACACACTGCCGTCATAAGCTGAAATAATGCTGAATACGGCGTAGAACAACAAAACACTAAGTCACACCAATAATTCGAGAATAAACCATTTAGTCTGATGATCAAACATACGACCGAGCGATTGTCAAGTAATCGCCCCTATTAACTATCGATAGAATCAAAGCAAAACGTAAAATGTTTAAAGTTACAGTACATTTAAAGAAGACTCTATTTGGGACAATGAACCAAGAGTGTCTATGAGAAGCCCATTACAGATAAAGAGCACATGCTAATGTACAGAGGGATATCAACAGTTCGCAGATACAACAATAGTCAACCAAGGATGTATGTCTTTGTCATATCAAGCGTTTGGTCACGCATAGACATCCTTAGCAATGAGTGAGACCACCTCCAGCAGCTATACACGCCCAGGCGTGAACTCACATCGATGTCGTCATTCGGAGTCCTGTTCCACTTGTTCCTGAGAGCGTCTGCTAGTTCTTTCAAGATTCAATATTCCACGTATTTCGACCAATCGTGAACGTTGATTGACGTACAGTTCTTGCCCACTGTAAGTACAACAACGATGGCCCTGGGGAAATGCCGTTCCACGCAGCTGACGTAGAGCTCTGATAAATGCCGCACGTAGACGTCGTAGTTCGGTACGTCAACTGATGACATGTCCTAGAACGTTTGCTGTCGTTTCCGTTGCCATGTTGACCTGGTTACGCAGATGAAGAGCACGCAGATACTGGTGTTCCTGTGGCCTGCCTGTCTTGGGGCCTGCCTGTACGGCTGGAACAGCCTGATGATGGTACCACGTCTACAGGGCCTGGTCCTGGCAATAAGACTGTTGTTGGCTGCGACCTGCCTCATACCTCTCTCTCTCGCCTGCCTCCCTGCCACATCTCGACAAGCATTTGGGAAAATCTTCCAGATGCACGTTTTGCCATTTTTCGCAAATTCACGCGCTTCTACACAACCAACACGATGCATTTGGGCTCATGATTACTCAATGTGTGGGCGAACCATTTCGTCCTAAAAGGATTGTACTAAATGTGAACAACTGCGGCAAAAAATAAAGTGTTCGCTTTCTTTTGCCCATGAGTTTACACCAAAAGCTCACCCTCTCACTGTACACACCTAACACTACGTACCCACATTTGTAGACTCTGATGCCTTCGCCTGCAAAGGAAGATACATTCAGTTAACAATGGCATCCATCTGAAACGATGATTAATATTATTGAACTATTCTTTCTATGACCTAGGAAGTCGCATATTTTGTTTATCCAGTACATTTGCATTGCATCATGGACCCATGAGGATCCATCCGAGTAAAGGTTTTGTCAGCACACAATCGTATCCAAATTTCGTAAACAGATGCTCATGATGTTGCTCTCTAGACTATATGGTCCAGACCTCTGCCATATTGCTATATAGCTGGAAGCGAGCAACAAAACTGACGGCATGTTATAAATCCTGTTGTCAATTAAACGTACTTGCAGTGCCACTAGTCGGGAATATAGTCCGCCATTTGCGATCAGTTGGTCATGCGTTCCTTGTTCTACCACCTGACCATGACTAATAGATGCTATTACGTCAGCGTTTTTGACAGTCGACAGACGGTGAGCTATAACAATTGTTGTGCGCCCTCTTTCGGCCTGAAAAGGGAAGATACATACATGTACGAATATTGTATATTATTACCACATACACACACATAGTTGATATTTAACGTCACAATAGCAATGTCTCAGCCGTATCGTGACAAGAACACTTAAATGAACACTTAAATGAAATATGTGCATATTGTAAAAAGCTGTCAACGAAGGACAGTAAAACAACTAGAATATCACAATTTCAATGTGTGTGTGTACGTGTGTGTGTGTGTGTGTGTGTGTGTGTACGTGTGTGAGTACGTGTGTGTGTACGTGTGTGTGTGTGTGTGTGTAAGTGTGTGTGTGTGTAATGGCGTGTAGTAATTAATACTACTATAGATACTTTTATAATAAAAGTGAGGGATCTTCATTTTTTATTTCTGACTAAAAATGTTTGGGAAATTTTTCGGAGTCAATCAATGTTGATATGATGTTATTGAATATTTCGAGAGTGTATCACCATTTGCACTTCCTTACAACCATAGTTATTTGGAATGTAGTCACTCTGGAAAGATCATTGGTGTATGGCATGTAATTTGCATGCATACGATTTTCATTTTGAAACAAACGACTAGAACGAAACACTAACAAATGTGTAATGCAAGATGAGTGTCAAAATTAATGTTCTAAGTGATTTCTCGATCTTCTTGAAAAAATCGTCAAAATCAAGAATGGGACCTCATGTACGTGTATGGGGCTACTGCGTTGTGCACGTGCACATCAAGCTTTCTGTTTAGGGGTGGTAATAGAGGGTAACAGTGGTGAAACGTCATTATCCCCTACCTTTTATAGTATATTAAGGTATTATGAATGGTAATTTTCACAAACCATGTAAAAACGCTAAGTATAACCGTATCTGCATTACGTTACAGTGGAAGCTGTCTAAACCTCCACTCATCGGAACTGAGGAAATAATTCAGTGTAGACAACGTGCCGGATTGTAGAGCTGATGATAAATGTTTAAGCCACCGATGGGACTGGGATTTTATGCTGGTCTTAACAGCTTGCCGGATTGAACAAATGCCGGTTTTGACAGCTCCCACTGTATTATAATTTTTCTGATTTGAGCGTTCTAACATTATAATGGCTGACTGCTGTTTGCACAGAAAGTACTGGGAACATTTTTCTTTGGTCATACTAATAACAATGTTTTAAATAGATGTATGTAAGCTTAAGAATGAACTTTACTACATCAAGAATTATCTCCCCTAGCTGACGGCGTCCATGTTTTTACATGGCAGAAGAATAGAAAACAAACCTCATTCCACATGAATTTGAAAGGGGCGTGAAATTGAAAGCAAAATACACAGGACAGTCCTCTGTCTACGGTATACCGAATTTTGAATAATATTCAGTTAGGAGAAAATCAAGATTTATAGATGTCATCTTCTTTATGGTGAATAACATGACGTTGACATCCGAAAAGTTTCCCTTTTCTTACGCCTTCCACTTCTAAATGCTTGAAAATATTGTGAGTAGAGGAAAATTGAAAAGTGTGGAGAATATCAGAAATGAGATGATTACTAGTTCTCAGGTAGGTGATTGGGTGAGTTTAGTTTTACGCCGCACTCAGCAATATTCAAGCTATATGGCGGCGGTCTGTAAATAATCGAGTCTGGACCAGACAATCCAGTGATCAACAACATGAGCATCGATCTGCGCAACTGGGAACCGATGACATGTGTCAACCAAGTGAGCGAGCCTTGCCCTGGGCTGGTACAAGCTATACAGTGAGTACAAGAGGTGGCCGACAAAGCGGTACAGTTTCAAGTCCTCATCATCTTCATGAAGGCAGAGGTTATCGAAAAACACAAACCATGGCATTGCTGGGATTAGAGACAGACCAGACAGAGTGTCCTCGTGGTCATGATGATCAGGGTGGGTATCCATGTATTGACAGTATCCCTCTCAAACCTCAAGCAATGTTCCAAGAACGGCTGAATTCCATTCAGGCTTGACCTCTGCAGATGAGTCCACGTCAAATGGCCAAGGCAGTGCTTGTATACTTGATCAGAGGAGATGCTTGAAGTGTGTTCGGTGTGGTGTCGTTCTCAAGAACTGGGGCGAAGCGGATAATCCTTGGGTTGAACATGAAAATGGTCTCTAAACTGTCCATATTTGACCCAGGTGGGTGTACCTCAGAAGGAGGTGGTTGCTGCGGTAGACGTGTGGATTTATAGTATAAGAGTGTGATGTTCATCGTACAATACAGTGTACATTTGTGACTATTTGAGAATAAATCCATTTTGCATTGGATGTCATTGCTTTCGGCGTCTAGAACATTGTTTTAAACCCTAACGTGCTTGACCAGCCTCAGGTGTCTTAATCTGCATCCCTTTACTCTCAGGTAAGATTTCGGCTGCCATATAGAGCAGCGCTGTCTTCATAATATGTGCAAGACACTCACCTGCTCAAGGGCACACTGTACAATAGCTTCACTCTCGTGGTCCAGGGCGGAAGTTGCCTCATCCAGCAGCAGAATCTTGGGGTTACGAACCAAAGCGCGAGCAATTGCTACCCGTTGTTTCTGTCCACCAGAGAGTTGTCCCCCTTGGTCTCCAACAACAGTGTCATATCCCTGAAAAAACATATTTTAGACTTTATTACTTTTTAAAAAAAATATCAATTTGGAACATTTAACTTCACATATTTGTGCTGTAATAGTAAATTGCTTCAATAATCTACTGTTTTATAACTATGGTCATTTTAATTTGGTTTTGGAAAAGAAATATCTTAAACGGTAACACAAGCAAACAAACACCATCATCAATGTGTATCTGGTATGGGCATGTGTGGTTTTGATTCTTTCTGTGTTATGCTTCACCGATTGTTTTTAAGCGCGATAGGTTTTGATACATTTATGTACTCGTCTGGTCAGAGCCATTTGTGAAGTATTTAATATATTTTGTATTTTTCAAGATATCAACAGCGAATATTCACCTGCGGTAGCTGTGTGATAAAGTCGTGTGCGTTGGCCTCTCGGGCCGCCTTCTCTATGCCAGCTCTGTCAATGTCAACGTTGCCGTAACGGATGTTGTCAGCAATAGTGGTTGCGAACAGCACGGGCTCTTGGCTCACAATGCCGATATGCTGACGTAGCCAGCCAATATTGAAGTTCCGGATGTCAACGCCATCAAGCAGAATCTAGGGATAAGCGGACTTGAATTATCAGCTGAATATACATCGTACAAAGTATGTGTTTGCTTGTTTCTTCTTATTGACACACTCATCACTATCACAGCTACATGGCGGTCGCCTGTAATTAATCTAGTCTGGACCAGACAATCCTGTGATGAACATCAGGATCATCAGTCTACGAAACTGGGATGCGCTGACGTGTAAACCAAGTCAGCAAGCCTGACCATACGAGCCAGTTAGTCGCCCCGTACAAGCATAGAAGTATTCGAAGTGATGTTTATTAATGCCACCGTCTGAACCAGTTAGGCTGCATAAGTGTTTCTCGGGCACATCTTTTCAAAAGTGACGAGGGCGGAAGGACTTTGTTTTTATAATTTTTGATAGGAAAAAAATGACAAGGCAGTAACACATTTTTACTTTTGTTTTCTCTCAGAAATACGGCTAAGGAAGTTTAGCATGTGTTAATGAGTTGTAGATTCAGTCACACTCGTTCTTACAGACACTGATTCTTATAGTCGACACATATATGATCTGGACTCGGCAAAGTCCAAATTATATTTTTAACGGCAGTTAAACATGTTACGCGCACACATATAGTGACCGGCCGATGCCTGAGTAACATTCCACTTTATTAATTTAGCCTTACAATCTGTGTAGAAAATATTTAACAGCGATTCTTTCCTGAGTAAGAGACATTCAGTCTGAAAAGAACACTGTGATATCACTTGTGTTTAGCAATGACATGCAGTAACTCTCTGTTACAACTCAATTGCAGGGCCCACTAGCTGAGTTTGTTACAATCGCATTTGTATTTTGCCTAAAGTACACAGAAACTGGCTTCGATACCAAACCATTTCGTTGTATCCGTGAGCGGACGTACAAACTGTGTTCAATGCACTTGCTAAGTTATGGATATTGATAAAGGTGTCACCTGGCCATCGTCTGGGTCGTAAAAGCGCTGTAGGAGCTGTATGGTAGTGCTCTTGCCACACCCACTTGGCCCAACGAGAGCGACTATCTTCCCCTTGGGTACCTTTAGGTTAAATCCTTTCAGAATCTGTTAAATGAGGAACGAAATAATATCAATTTATGACTATGAATGACAACTTGTTTTCTAGTAAATTGACACACGTGGTTTCATCTTTGTTTTCATGAAGTGTCATTTATGTGTTGGTTTGTTTGTGTAACGAGCAGGGATGTATAATCCAGGTGAATGATAGCATAATAGCTGTCAGTATTGGATAATCTTTTCTGGTTTATGAACTTATGAAAGTTAATGAGGCACACAACTTCAGGGATAACAACTTCTTGTCTTTTTCCCAAAGCAGCGAGTGCTGCCAGTACTTTCAGCTTGAGAACGGTGCAAGAATCTACACCGGAACGTCACTAACAAGAAACTGTTATCCATGAAGGTGTATTAATGACACACCACCTTCTATAAAATCAAACAGTTAGAACCATGCCAACAGTTGACAATAACAACACATCTCATGCTATGTCCTTTTGGGATCCCAAAGTAAAGAGATAATATCATGGGTTGGTTACTGGAACATTGATTCTAAAGTTTGATTTGAGAAAATGGATGAAATCTTAAAGTTCACATGCAACCCAAAAATCAAATATAATTAAAACACAGTTATGTCACTCGTTTATGATATATAAAATGCACATAAATCAAATTATAAGCGTATAATCGCAGGTAAAATGTGCAATATTCTGTACTTGAGTTTACCTTCGTCGAAACGAAGCAGCCGCGATACCGAACCCAGTGTGGGTGTGCACTCTTGTGAAACGAAGCCTTCTCATAAATTTTCATCCTCCACGAACCTACTCAATTCGCATGCGGTATGAGCGTAGCACAAAATAGTTGTTGAAACCACTTTTCCCCCAGCGATGGGGTGAAATGGGTGAATCATTTGAACTCCGATTTCGTGGCCTTTTTTTCTACGTCGTTTTTTCAACTTTATAGATTGATTTGGCATTTTTGATCTTTTGTTTTGGTAAGTGCATACCGAAAGGTACCAGAATCTGCAAAGTTTAGGTTGCATGTGACCTTTTACTTCCCCATTAATTTACTCCCATCGAGATCAACGGAACACGTGTGACTGCAACAATACGATACCTGAGTGTCTGGCCTTGTAGGGTATGTGAAACCAACATCCCGGAATTCTATGTCTCCCAGCACTTGTGGCTGAAGGCCCTCCTCCGATGAACTGTCTATTGTCGGCACATGGTCTATGATGGTGAAGATCTTCCCAGCGGCCGAAGAGGACGTGGAGAAGACCTCCAAGTAAGGGAAGGCCATGCCCAGAGACGTTGATCCGATCATGACGTTTATTAGTATCTACAACGATACGAATTTTCACAATCTCAAATACTTGACATACTTTATTTCTTTTTGCCAACACGGACGCGAAGCGTTTCTTTAGCTCTACATCAAGACTTGACCTTGTGATTTCTTTAATGACAGTGAAACAATGCCCCTTTGCCATCACAAGTAACTATCTTTGACAGTAAACTCCTCGTTAGAGTCGGCTGGATCCGGTAATGGCTAA
Source organism: Haliotis asinina (assembly GCF_037392515.1). NCBI lineage: Eukaryota > Metazoa > Mollusca > Gastropoda > Lepetellida > Haliotidae > Haliotis > Haliotis asinina. The sequence continues at coordinate 13,028,119 of NC_090290.1, read as the reverse complement.
ACACGTGTCATGATTTGAAAATCAGGCTTTCGGATCAACCAAGAAACGGCTTGACCATTTCAGGCCTAGAAATGCAAACTGAATGCCACGGGTACTGTGACAAATACGTACGGGTATTATGACACCGGGGTCCATGGCTTCATTCTGTAGAAGATACACGCCATACCAAAACGATAAAGCAAAGTCGATGAAGACGATCATCCAGAAGCCACTCGCTGTCAGCCCCACAGCCAGGCCCTTCTTAGCCGCCATGCTTTTCGCCTCGACGAGGTTGACATTGTACCTTTAAGAGAGTGAGACGTTTTGGTGTGTGGGTGAGTGAGTCAGTCAGTGGGGTGTAATGCCGATCTGAACAATATTCGTGTTATAACTGGTCATGTAAGGGGAAGGAACAAAGTGAAGAAGGTTGCGGACATGTACCACTGGTGGAAGCTTACTTGCGTGGTCCTGGTGTCCACACACATTAATTGAGCAATCGAATGCACGATCATAGGTGCAGTAAGTGCCCCTACCGTTGAGAAAGAAACCAAGTATTATGAACACAGCCTAAGATACATATTGGTTCATAAATTGCATCCCTCCCTAAATCAGACAATGTTGCCCTATTATGTCTCTGTTCACGTAGAGTGTCCACATTGAATAAGAGCCCATTTTGCAACGTGTACGAGCCCATTAGTCAAAGATATCTTTGTTTATTACACCTGATGAAGCTGTGAAGAACTAATAGAATTGACCTTCTTCAACCCAAGTAGTACGAGGCGCCAAACCAGTCTCGTTGGCCAGACTCGCTGACTTGCTGAGGCTGCATAAAGGCAATCAAATGTTTCTCACAAAAAAGGGGAAAAAAAAGAAAGAAAAAAAAACGTGACGAGGGCGGTAGGACTTTTTCATAGAAAAATATGTGACAAGGGAGGGACTCATGTTTGTTTGTTTTTTCTCTCAGAAATAAGGCTTAGCACATGCTAATGAGTTGTACATTCAGTCACACACGTTCTTACAGACACACGTTCTTATAGTGCACAAATGAATGTTCGGGACGCGGCAAAATAATATTATGTTTCTAACAGGGAAATAAAAACTGTTACGGCACAAATAAAAGTTACGCGCCGATGCCCGAGAAACATTTCACTTTTATCTAGCCTTATGTCAGTGTGTGTTTGTAGACTAGGTACAGATACACCCACTGTTCATGTTATAGTGCATGTATTGTTACGAGTGTGTATTTTCTGTATATTTGTTATTAATTAAGTAATAATTATTATTGATTCACAATATTTAAGGTTTTAGTGTTCGGTATTATGGGTCACATTTCCGACAAAGAATTATTTAAGCGGCACGCCTCTAAGGCAACACTTTAGAGTTATATCCCTTTGAAAACAAATAAACACGACTTCGTGTGCTTTCTACTGTGTTGGCAACGGCCATATGTGCTCGAACTTTCGGGAAATAACTGACAGTATATATAAACAGCTGCCGTGGTGGAGGGGGACACACATTCATATTCTCTGGAGTGTACATCATCGGCAACGAATCCATCAACGCCTGAATCTACATTAGCCGCCACCAGACCCCTGCTGTGTTACATTCTGCATAACTGTTTCTCTCTCGCACTAAGACTTTGGTGAGTTTGATTTATTATATTTTGTGACCCATTGCCTTAGATTTTGTCATACTTGTGTTGTTTTTGAAATCGGTATTGTGAAATTGTCTTGTCACCTTTGTATAACTTGCTTTCTTTGCAATAATAATATTTGAAGACTTAGACTTGTCTCTGTTCTGTTTTGCTGGTTCACAGGTTATTTCTTACATCGCTTGTCACGGCAAATTCCTAACCGTAACAGTATTTCGCCGTTTACTTAAACTGAGCATCTGGGGGCATGTGTTTGCTTTCCTGTAATAATCCATTCAAAAGAAAGGCTTCAGCATTGAAGATGTGACGCTACGTATTAACGAACTTACCTACTCAAAAGGAAGGTAATTGATTCAGATCTGCCCTACCGACACCATTCCGTGAACATACATACTGACGTTGACAGACCAAAGTGTACATGTGGTGGAAACAATATTTAAACTCCATATTCCAATGCACATGAGATGAAGATGAACCCTTATCACGCACCTGCTGCATGCTTTCTCCTGTCCCTGGAATGCGTGCACTGTCCGTATTGAACTGAACACTTCCTGCGCCACTGCACCGGCCTTAGCGTACTTCATCGCTTCCTGCTTCGTTACGTTCCGAGCATACTGAAACAATGTTAACACCATGGATGGATAGCGAGTACGTTAATATTTTACATCACATATGCAATATTGCAGCCCTATCGCGATCAGAACAAGTAAATTATATTTATGGTCTGAGGAGAAATGACAATAAGTATCACAGGTCATGTATAAAAAAATCATTTCAAAATTAAAACAACTAGTTTCTTAGCATTTGACTCAGCATCAATTAAAACCTTGCCAAGGACCAGTTTTAACCAAACCTGGTCCACCGTTTTGCAGATCAAGAGGTCGAACGGTGCCGAATGCAATGAACAGGAGAGAGAGAAACATACGACACATGCAAACAACACACCTTGATACATTTAACGCATTATCAGTATGACTGCGTTGAAACGTAACTTGAAGAACGGATTTCCTCAAAGTAATTAAGACGACTATCGAAAGTTCCCCGTAAGGAAATCATGCTGGTAACAGACACCATGCTTGTTATAAGCAACTAACGGCTGGTCAGGGTCGGTGACGTGGTTGATACATTTAATCGCATCCCATCTTAATGATGCTCGTGTCGTTGATCACTGGATTGTTTGGTCTCAATTATTTACAGACTACGGTCATATAACAAGAGGGCTGAGTGCGTCGTTAGTTAACACGTTGCACTTGTAACTGGCATGTAATTTGGATTATGTACTTATGACATTTTCATACCAAGTGGATCAAATTTCGTCGTGTAGACGTTAAACTCTTCGCCGTATCTCCTATCCCAGCTAAGATGGCAAAGTAGACCTGCAGTTAACTACCGACTTACTCCAATTAGAATTCCAGATATAAGCACGATAAAGGGGCTGAATGACAGGGCAACGAGTGCAAGTTTCCAGTACAGAGCAAAGGATATGAGAACAGACGCCAGCCACGTAGACGTCCACTGGAGGAACAGGGCCACTTTGTCCCCCATCCCATCATGGATCTGCACCATATCCCTGAAGATTGAAAACACTAATCATCATACCATGGACTGTAGAATCAGTTAAACAGTGAGAGACACTTGTCATCATACGATGTACTGTAACATCAATAAACCAAAGCGACACGATTGTCTTCATACGATGTACTGTAGCATCGCCATACTAACGTGAAACCCGTGTCATCATACAATATGCTGTAGAATCAATTCACCATACCGAAACACGTGTCATCATGCGATGTTCTCTTATCAATACACCAAACCAAAACACATGTTAAAAACGATTCAGTATATAAGGAAATCATATCATCAACTACACTCAGTAAGCCAACATTAATCCTGTCAATGCTGCCGTCGAACCCATTCGACAGGAGTGCAGGATAATGACATCTCCAAATATAACTTGCAATAATTATTCAACGAGTCGGATTTACGTGTCATATGAATTATGTATGGAGTGTACTAATTCTCACCTTTTTAAATATATAACGTTCAGTACGTTTATATACCTTAAAACGAAACGCCCGCGAAACAAAAATGAGATCGCCGAATTTCTCGGCACGCAGTCGAAAATAACGGCCATTGTTGACTTCCAGTGCACCACGTCGTGTGGTACCCAGACTAATATTTTCTTCATAATGAAATATCTTTTGATAGTTTAATCAACAATTTTTGTTCCTTGACGAAGAGAAAGCCCATAAGTTTCCCATTTACTAAAAATTAGTAACTTTCGGCTCAAATAATTATAAACAAATAAACCAATCTCAATGTTACATCATCGATTGGACGAACAGGAACGATCATGGCAACGGCGGTAAACAAACAACTCCACATGTATCGTCATGCCGAAGAAAATGTGCCATCCTTTTGACATATCTAACTGTTTTATCTGGAATTAATTACACGGTGTGAATAGGTAAATGTTATTGTCTCTGCACAGAAATTACCAGATTTACCGATTATATTTTGATTTTGTTTGATAAACTTTCCAACATTCACAGTTGACAGCCGTAGATGACCCGAAAGGGCGTGGCCAAACTCGCGGTCTTTCTAAGTGACAAGATACGAAGGATGGTTGAAATACGCGTTCATAAGCAGAATCTGAACACATATACACTGAAAGAAAACGACTCAATACCTATATAATGCAGATAATGAAACAATATCACAATATTTGTAATTGTACCCACCCTTGATGAAACCAGGAGCACGTACTCGGCATGGCACTCGTAGAAGTGAAATATGAACGAGTTGGAAAACGACCATTGATACATTTTCTAAACTGATTCAAATTCCCGTAAGATCCATACTATACACCAGAATTACCTTTCAGTCATCCTCAATTATTTACTGTTAGTTGTGTTCAATAGCAGTTGTCATTTGTTGCTTGTGTTGTAGTATTTCTCCTCAAGTTAGCCGTCGATGTGTTGATCTTTAGTTTAGCAAACCCGAAGTCGATGGTTTTCGCGGTCTATTTTTTTCAAAGAATGTTCTGACACGGGGAGACTTATAAATTGTCAGTGTGTCGTAACAATAACATTATATTGTTCTGTGTATATCGTCACAAGAAGTACAATTTTCATGATTGAAGATGGCATGAAAAAAATCATTTTTCCTTTTGCAGAAACGAACGAAACCAGAACTAGTGTGAGAATGTACGTACAGTAAATGTATTTCATAAAAATTAATTACTGCTTAGAAAACAACTGTCATCGTCTTTGTGTATCAGTATTTATTTTAGACATTGAAACAGCTGAACATCACATCTTTTGTACACGAATTTGGAGCAGAATTGAAAGTATTTTGTTACTCCAAACAGCTGAGCTTTCTATGTTAATTCTACCTAGTATAATGCAGGTAATGTTTCAGATCAAATTGTTTGACGTGTGTGCATATGTGTATAAAAAAATCATGTCATGTGGCTCAGTCCGTGGCTCCATACAGCTTTTAGACATTGCACTAGTGCAATCTGAACTGCAGAATGTACCTCATGTTTATGGCCATACTTTTTACCGACTTGCACAGTGTCTATGTTCATGTTTTACTGTTAAAACAGACTTCATCTGGGAAACAGACTGATGATCCAAACTCTTGGAGCAGTGATTACACTGACAGTGATTGAAAGACAGACTCATTTTTTTCTTGTGATGAAATTTCATGAAGTAATATGAAATTATCATACCAGACCTAGAATAATTTTGTTGTAGTGATGTTTTGAATATGGAATATCAAACCTACAAGTGACAGATAATTAAGTGTTGAGCAGGAGGTGCAACCTGTGTTAGTCTGTGGCATCAAGGTGGTGGCACCAGGGACAAGTAGATTTCTTTTTTCCTAATACTGAGCTCTGCAGTGAGTTGTTTTTGTTGTCCAGTTTGGAGCTATTCATTATGATTTCAATTTAGATTTTTTTTCATTGCCATACTCATATGACAAAGACATATATATCAAACGCTTCTCAGATCTGGCATTTTGTTATTCAAAGAAGACTGGTCTTGATGTTTCTTGTTTTATGATGGTTTAGGCTATTGAACACTAAATAATTTTAGTATATCACCATCAGACAAAGAAACAATCCTTGAAAATTCAATAGACTCATTTCATATTGTGACATTGCTCCTAAACCCAGGAAAAGACAATAAGGTAGAATAATATATATTTACAGAATATGAAGCCTGTTTACTTTCACCAGAGACAATATAACGTATTATGCGTATATGGTTTCTTTTTTTATCAAATGATAACATTTTCTGATAAATATACTGTTACTGCAAGAACATAAATGACATCAGTCATGTATGATTCAAAATAATTCAGTAAACAAAGTGGTACTGTTGAAAACAAAAAAAGCTCATCAACCATTTCTATTTGATGTACATTTTGGCACGATTTTATAAAGAAATAAAATACACAAAATAATATGTAACATCTACCCATATATTTTATGGCATACATGTAGTTGTATTAAAGAATTGTGTAAAATTGTCAGTCTTCAACACTACTGAAAGACATTAATTAAAATTTGGTTATTTACACGTTGCTAATGCAATGACAGACTTTAGGTGTCTTTGTTTAGTTTGGAGAGAAAAATATTTGTCATATTATTAATATCAATTAACATATTAAAATATATGAAAAGATTAAAGTTGTAACCAGTTATGAAACATAAGGCATTGACAAATCTATCACAAATATTCAACAAGAACGTTAATTTATTGCATAAAATTATGAATGTAATTCAACTTGTTCTGAATTTTTCCAATCGTAATATGAACGCAATATTTATCGAATCATCTCCGATTTCATGTGAAAATATAACTGAAAATATATTTTAGTTTATAAAACATGTATACTGCAGTTCCTACTACACTAAGTCGTCACAAAAAGAAAAGCATGAATGTTATTTTGAAACACAAATGCCACGCCCATATCCGCGCACCTGTTGTTGAGAATGATGTTTGTAAACGTTTTTGTGTCGGACCATGTGAAAAAAAGAATAAGCTGGGATCAACATGCATCACACTTATATCTTTGATATCTTTATATTCAGTGGACAATGAAGTAATGTGCCTAATATGAACAAAAATTCAAATAAAGATACTGAAAAACTTGCATGTGCAGTGTTGATCGACTACTGTTTCCGGGTCACGGGAGCATACAAGGTCAAACTGGTTCCGCTATGTGCGAGTTATATAGTAAAAAATACACCAAGAAAATTCTATGGGCTCTTATTAATCATTTTAAACAGTTATTTGTGCTAAAGTTGGGTTTGTCAGACGAAATATCTCCAACTTTTCTGTTAATATTCAATAACGAATGAATTTCATCAGGCAATCCCTGTCTGTGACATCACATCCGGTGACCTTTGCATTTACTAGAAAACAAGTTAAATTTCACGATCTTAATTTTCTTCTGTCTCTCGTCATACTAAACGGAAAATGATACATAGAACACTTGTAGAATGAGAAATTCTCCCTCTTTCGCCAGGTCTTACACAGAAGAGTTCTGTAATCTTTCTTCTGACCGAAAAAGCTATATTTTATGTAGGAGTTGGACAAAGCGCGCCATGTTTGTTTTTCGTACGTGTAACACGATCTAACACCGTCTTTTTGCGGGTTTGTGCAAAACTTATTGAACCATAACACTTGAAATTTGCACTCATGAATGTTTATAAATCATGTATTTTATTCTGCTATTTTCATGACATGACACGTTTGAATAAACGTAATAGTGCCATTTCAATAAGACCTGTCATGACATCGAAAATATGATTTGTTTACGACGAACGTTTTCGATTATTTTGTTTTCAGAATTAATTTCTAATTTGTCGTCGCGCGGATATTTTCCGATACAAATATACGAAATTAAAGTCAGATACTTATGAAATATCAGTAGTAAGAATATTGAAATCGGTTTGCGATAATTGGACAATCTATACGGCTCCTAATATACGCATCCGTCTGTCAATCGAGCAGTTCAGTTAAATTCAATAAAATTTACTTTATTTATGTTTGTCTTGGAATTAATATCTGTACGTTTACAATTATCAGGATATTTTTTCATAATAAAGTTTATATTTGTATCTAGTATTAATGAGCTGAATATGTTTTCAGTTGTTCCTTATTTAATGACACACCGACTGTTTGAAATCACCCACCCTCTTATCAGCGCCTTATGCTGAAATTAATTCAGCAGGCTAAAGGTTAATACATCAATAGCATACACATACAAAACGTTTAAACAGCAATTAACAGCATAAGCATTCAGATCCGATTTCAGATTGAGACAGCGCTTCCATGGTTTGGGGGTGATCATATGAACAAAGAAAATACAAAGTTTTTTTCTTTTAAACAAAAAATTATTCATGTTGCTTTTCTACACATTTTCGAAAAAACGTATCTTGTTTAAACCTCCACACATATGTGGTGATAATACATTAATAATAAAACGAATATATTTTTGTTTACCTATTTCCAAGTTTTACGACGAATTCCTTTCATTTTCGATGGCATTTCCACTTTATATTTTGCCATTTCATTTTTTTCAAAGTAATACCACTGGTGTATGTAAGAAACACATTGGAATAATTAGATTATTTAGAAATCGAAATGTTTGCTGAAATCTTCTGAAAAATTGACTATTAAGTATACTATTTTGCATCAATTTGATAGATGTTCTAACTGTCCATAGAAGGTGTGATATAATACAAATAATGTCAAGTCGCAATGCTTCTGCAACTTACTTAATGGGAGTATACTCACTCTGAGAACCTTGTAGTCAGTTCGCCACTCTTGTGACTGTCAAACCAGGGAATGTCTTGTTTCATCACTGATCGATAGAAGAGGATCCTGATTTGTCGAATCTGACGTTCAGAAGTCCATGACCACATGGCCACTGCGAGGTAACCCATAACCAAAGCCAGCAGGCCAATTATAGTAAACGCGATGGCGATTCCCGAGGTTTGTTCATATAAATTTGCATACGGATTCGTCACATTTGTGCCAGTTACGCTGAAAACAGTCCACATAAAACATTTAGTGACATATATTTCAGTATGAAGATGATGGCAACTTTTTTCAAAAACTGACGGCCATGTTTTCTTTTTCTTTATGTGTGTATGTGTGTGACCTTTGTGTGACCTAATCGATTCTTGACTGTTGAACCCATAAGCACCAATGATGAGTGAAAAAAAGGGTATAGTGAATAATGTATCGATAGGTCCATGTTCACCAGTAAAGTGTTATACACTTAGTTACAGGACTACAATATGCGTTTACGTCTATTAAACATTTTAGTAACCAGTGCAGTTAGAGGTTTAATTAACTTAGCATTACTATGTGTGAATGCGGCCTGGTCGGTAGGCGACAAGAGAGAAAAAAAGGTATTAATATTTCGTACATTTTCCCATAAGTTATATCGTAAGTCCGAATGTAACGGACAGCTAATCGAAAGTGGACTTCGTCCTCAATCGTACCGCAGTCACAAAATTTATAAATTCTATCCTCTAAGTATGGAATCCGAGTAGGGACATTGTCGCGTTGTCGCCCTCTCAAAAACAAGCAAAATGAGGCAAAAGTTAACCAAAGCGCGACAATGCGACATTTCGCCCATTTGTCGCATTGTCGCGATGTCGCGATGTCGCGTGTCGCGTTTTGAATATATTAACATTCTCTGTTCCTCCAAAGTGCGACACGCGACATAGCTACACTTTTCAAAGTCAAAATATGTCGCGTTGTCGCATTGTCGGCCTATCCAAGATATGTAAGAATTCATTAAAACGCGACACGCGACAATGCGACAAGGCGACAAGGCGACATTTCATCAAAATGTCGCGATGTCGCATTGTCGCGTGTCGCGCTTTATTAAAATATTGACCATAATATGCATTTAACAAATGGACTAAAACGTGACACGCGACAATGCGACAAAATGTATGTCGCTTTGTCGCTTTGTCGCATTGTCGCCCTTTTCCGTTACCGGTGCGCATGTGTAGAAAGTCAACTAATCTACGCATGCACAGAAAATGTTATACTCTATTTTAGACTTCACTGGTCTTTCGTTACCTCCAATGGTTTTCAAAAGGAAGTAGTGATCGAAATGGCCATGGGCCTTCTCTTCGTGAACTTAATGCAAATCTTTCTTTGTTGCTTGATTGTTTTACATATTGCAAATGTATTTAGCCAGTCAAGTGTGTTCTAGCAGCAAAACGAATTATTGAAAGATTTGCATTAAGTTCAAGAAGAGAAGGCCCATGGCCATTTCGAGCACTACTTCCGTTTGAAAACCATTGGAGGTAACGAAAGACCAGTGAAGTCTTAAATAGAGTATAACATTGTCTGTGCATGCATACATTAATTGACTTTCTACACATGCGCACCGGTAACGGAAAAGGGCGACAACGAGACGATGCGACAAAGCGACATATATTTTGTCGCATTGTCGCGTGTCGCGTTTTAGTAAATGTTTAGTTTTTTCTTTACACATCTTAGATAGGCCGACAATGCGACAATGCGACATATTTTGACCTTGAAAAGTGTAGCTATGTCGCGGATGAACAGACACAATGTTATTTAAAACGCGACACGCGACATCGCGACAATGCGACAAATGTGCGAAATGTCGCGTTGTCGCATTGTCGCATTGTCACGTTTTGGTTAAATTGTGCCTCCTTTTGCTTGTTTTTGAGGTTTTTTTAAAGCTACCGACCTCTATTTCAAGAGGTAAGGTGCCGCAGCGTAGTTTACAGAGGATACTACGGTGAGATCTAGGCAGAATATCAGTGACATATGGTTCGGCTGTTAATAATTTAGCCCCCTTTCCTTTGGAGATGCATTCTCCCCTTCCGGACCAGGTATGTGATCTTGGGGTTGACCATTGAGGTCAGTAGTATCTTCTAGTTGTGTGAGCGAATCAATGTTCATTTCTAGGTATAGCAGGGGTTCAATTTTTTTTAAAGTCACTTGCCACAGGGGACAAGTACCTATACCTGAACAATTTGCCTTTTGTAGCAAACATGGGTTGGTGAAGACCTATTCTATCCCGGATCTGCACGGGCACCTTATTAAATGGCAATGTATTTATATGTATGAAAACTCACTTGTTTGAACTGCTGCCGCCTACAAAGAGACTGATGACTCTTCCATAGAAAAGGAGATTTACAGGGAGTAAAGTGCCGGACACAACTGCCGTCAACGTTCCCACAAACATCAACAACGCGTCCTTTTTGTCCGCGAAGCGGAACTGAAGTCAATAAGAAGACATTGTGACCAAATTGGCATACAGTCAACTGAATATTACGTAGACAGACAGATCGTCTTTAGGCTTACATTATTACATTGTGTTACATCTTTAACATGTGTCATTAGGCTTACATTATTACATAGTATATGTAACATGTGTCATTTGGGGTTAATTATATTCTGAACTGAAATCTCGACACATGTTGACAAAAGAGGCTTTGTGTCACTGTCATTATAAGGCTACACTTTGGATTGGAACCGTAGACATTAAGGCTACAATCCTGTTCCATAATAAACATAACACGTTATTGTTACATTTGTGTCGACCACTTGCTTTCCAGTTTTGGGACACTGATGGTATATTTGAAAACTTTCAGTGGTCAAGGCATCTGTGTTTATACGGGTAATAAAACGTATTGTTCAGCTGCTAGAAGAATATTCTTCAGAAACGTATGTCCAGTATGAATGCTCAACATTGTCTACAAAACCTGAAACGTTTACATCAAAATTGCATGTTCTAAGTATGTACAGTTTCAAGATATTCCAAAACTCGGTCACACATATACTGGTGTCAAAGACATGCATTATACTCTTAGGTTCAGTTTACTGTCCTTTCGCCACCCCTCTTCAAACACTCGTTTTGGATCTTTTCTGATTTATCATTCCAAATGTATTAATACAACATTTTCTCTATGTCAGTAATAAAGGGTTTAGGAGGATAGGGTAAACCCGAGAATACATGTACCAAGCCACAGACACCAAAAGTTTTAAACAATAATTTTACCAAATATTTTTGAAAGTATTTTTCACCAGCTTTAAATTATATACAGATTTGTCTTTTAAACCTTGTACCGAGAAAAAAACATAGACCTACATATTGGAACCAAACATTAACTCACCAACTTGAGAAAAGTGACTTTCTTATCCTCATCACTGTCCTTTGAAGACAGTGCATTATCCTGTGTATGTAGATTTCCGTTACTAGGTGCCGCCTTGTCGGCGTCACTAGGGATGACTTGCACTGCAGCAACACCGTTAGACTCGTTGCCGTTGTGATTAAACGAGCGTAGTTGTGGTTCTTGGGATTTAGAATTGAACGGCATGGTGTTTATTCTCGATCAACTCAGTAAATGCCAGATTGGTAATAACTTTCATCCAGACTAGAATAGGTAAATTAGCTTCATTTGATGATTACATGATTGTGTCCTGTCCATTGTTTTTGATACCTGAAAACAGATACATGTATGCATGTGGAATAACGAGTGATAGTCATGGTGAAACAGTATGGTGGGAATTCATCAATACAAAGAAATGCTTCATAGTGTCAAAATATGTCATTACAAGCCATGCAAATCACGGAAAATGCCCCAATGGAATCGAATAGTCAGACTCATGACTTAGTTCAATCTGTCAAAATGAAACAGGGAGTTTCTGGGTAAGCCTGTAAATGCAGCACGTAAGTATGATACACACCTACTTGTTTATAGTCTGGCAGAAAATGTCTGAGGGCGGTGTTTGCTAACTTTACTTTAAAACTATTAGTGCTATCCGTTTCCGACTTGGTATGAGGCTTTATAATTCTTCTACCATTGAGGATTTTAATTGTCATAATTTATCACTCGATAATTAGAAAGTTGTCCATAAGAGCTGTCATTATTTCAAGTCACAATAACACCTCACATGTCAAGGGTGTTGAGCTACTTACCGGAACAGCGACCCGGTCATTCAAACAGGAAGGTCACATGTCAGATCCTTACATTATGCTCGGCGGATCATGTCACGTGACTTCAAACAGGTGCATTTCACGAAGTGCACACACATCTACGCACAGAAAAATGTCCACATCTAATTTGTCGGCTGACGCAAAAGAGATCATTAGTAAAATATTATATTTTTTCAAACGAGAAAGTGAAAGGGGCAGTCCATTTGTAACTCCCGAAGAGTATTTCAAACGGACCCAGCATGCCTTGGATCTATCAAAGGGGGTGTTGAGTGGAATTATCCATGCATCGTCTACGGACATTCCAGGGATGATCTCAAAAGTTGGTAGGAAATTAAAACTGGATAGTTTTGATCAGGGACACAATTAGAAAACTAACACGTCAAAATGAGCATGTGTCGGCACGGCGATTGAAAGAAATCCTTGCTCAAGACCACCAGCTTGATGTCTCTCGCTATACTATTTGCAAATTGTTGCTGAAATTTGGTTACAAATATAAAAGTGTTCAGGGGATATAACTTGCCATGTGTAGACAGCATCACATCGTAAAATCAAGAATAAATTATCTGAAAAAAAACAGAAAAAGAAACGCGCTGTTGGTTACGAAGCGGTGTATCTAGACGAGACATGGGTAAACGCCTCTCATACAGCATCTGACTAATGGCTGCATCCCCACAGACAGGAGCCCTAGCGGAAACTACCAGATGGTAGAGGACAGAGACTTATAATTCTGCACGCTGGCTCACACAAAGGATTTCTGCCTGGGTGTGATTTAGTATTAAAATCTAAGTCCACCGACGGAGGAGACTACCATACAGAATTGAACGGGGCTGTTTTTACACAGCATGTAGAAGAACAACTGATCACAACCCTTCCAGAAAGGTCCTTGATAGTCATGGACAATACTCCATACCACAGTTGCCGTGGGTCCGACAATTGGTGTCCAACATCCAATTGTCGTAAAGCAGAGATCACTGAATGGCTTGACAGAAACAACATCGTAAGACCTGACAAAGCAACAAAATCAGTGTTGTATGAGCTTGTGTTACAGTACAAACCACCACCTTCCTATGCCATCGACAATATGTTGAAGAGCGGTGGTCACGAGGTTCTACGACTACCGCCATATCATTGCGATCTGAATCCGATTGAACTGACATGGGAGGATATCAAGGGGAAGGTATCACGCTTCAACACGACATTCAAGTTATCTGACGTTGACAAATCTGTTCACACGACAATGGGGGAGATTGATATCAGTCGGTGGAAACATGTATTGGCAGTTGAAAATGAGTACTAGAAACTAGATGGTATAAGAGAAGAGAACATCCCACCAATCTTAATACATCTTCAAGATGAATCAGATACTGACCTGTCCGAAGAAGAGATGCTTTGTGAATGAAACATCTTGAAAAAATCGAGGAAAACAAATAAGTGATCAACCCCCAAAATACAAATCAAAGACCCACTTCAGTAATGTGTACATGCATAGTTTCACAAAAAAATGATTAATGGACTGTGAATAATGCCTAGAAAATAAACATGTCCCCTAACGAGTACTACTTCCAAGCTCAAAATATTTTCATGGAAACTAAACAAATCAAAAGTCTCCGTTATTTACATGTTATTTACATGGCAATGGCAATTTGAAAGCATCATATAAATTATGTGACATAGTTGATGTTGAGATGACCCCTTCTGCCCTACACCGGTATTGACACTAATGCAAAAGTGCTTTAAGTCACGTGACATGACCAGCCGAGCATAATATAAGAGTTTGTGACATGTGACCTGCCTATTTGCATGACCGGGTCGCTGTTCCGGTAAGTAGCTCAACACCCTTGACATGTGAGGTGTTGCTGTGACTTGAAATAATGGCAACTTTTATAGACAGCGTTCTAATTATCGAGTGATAAATCATGACAATTAAAATCCTCAATGGTAGAAGAATTATAAAGCCTCATACCAAGTCGGAAACGGATAGCACTAACAGTTTTAAAGTAAAGTTACCAGTCCTCAGACATTTTCTGCAAGACTATAGATCGAGCAGGGTGGAAACGTTGTCTACACGAAATGTGGAGTTGCTCTTCCACCCTGTGGATCGCATACCGTGACTGCACTTTGACATTTTCACTCGTAACTGCGCAGGTATAGCCAGGTGATAACATAAGATGCTACGTTTTCCTCACAACAACACTCACAAACTCATGACGAAACAGATAAAGGATTTAAGTTAGCTTCATTAGGCCAACATGATCACATACATTTGTTGGAATCATTAAGTTGGGCCATTACATCGGAGGTCGACACATGAGGTTTCATGTATATAACATGTTGAATTTCTTCTTTAACATGAAATGCTTACAGTGTCACAGACTAGACGCCTACCATCCTTGAGAGGGAATATTAATTGTTACTGCAAGTGATGGATACACTCACGTTTACTCCGAAAAAAGTGGATAAACTTCACACTATATACACGGCTATGTATAGGTCCGATGGTATCCAGGTCACGTCATGGATAGTAGGATAGTACCTCGAGTCACACGTCTTGATACATCACACCTCGTACTGTATTATACATCTCTCTGTTGCTCCAGTCGGTGACCAGTCATCGTCAGATAACAATACCCAGATGAGACAAGGATGACGGCAATTGCGTTTTGTAACATCCACCCAGTAATAGCAAATAAAAGTGCCTGCGGTAGGCCGGTGTAAGCGGCCTTCATTGTCAGGATAGTCGACCAAGCGCACCGAGGCTTTTGATGTCAGCCAAGATATTTAGAATGAGAGTTCTAAAGGTCTATTGACCGACGTATTCAACGGGTCGGGTATCTTGCTGTTCAAGTCCCCCGGGACGTGGGACGGACACATGCCAATTTATCCGACGGGATATGTCAAAGACATGTCATCCTAAAGGTTTCTTCCTCTTTTATATCACATAAGCAATTTAACGTATACACACACACACACACACACACACACACGCACACGCACACGCACACGCACACACACATATATATGTGTGTGTATGTGTATATATATATACATAAGTGTGTGTATATATATATGTGTGTGTGTATGTGTGTATATATATACACATACACACATATATATATGTGTGTGTGTGTGTGCGTGTGTGTGTGTGTGTGTATACGTTAAATTGCTTATGTGATATAAAAGAGGAAGAAACCTTTAGGATGACATATCTTTGACATATTCCGTCGGATAAATTGGCACCTTCATGTTAAAGAAGAAATTCAACATGTTATATACCATGAAGCCTCATGTGTCGACCTCCGATGTAATGGCCCAACTTAATGACATATATATATACTTAGAATATTCTGCCTGGGGTATTCTAGTGGGATAGTCTAGTGGTTAAAGTGTTCCCCTATCTCGCCTAAGACCCGGGTTCGATTCCCCACATTGGTACAATATGTGGAGCCATTTCTTGTGTCCATCGCCGTGATATTGCTGGAATTATACACTTGATATACCGAACTGCCGAATTGTAAGATAAACAGTCAAGGACACAGGCTCATAGGCTGAAGGCAGTGACGGTTGTTCAGCTCACCGAAATGACTTAGCTATAACGGGCAGTTCGGTATATCAAGTGCATAATTCCAGCAATATCACGGTGATGGACACAAGAAATGGCTCCACATATTGTACCAATGTGGAGAATAGAACCCGGGTCTTAGGCGAGATAGGGGAACACTTTAACCACTAGACTATCCCACTAGAATACCCCAGGCATAATATTCTAAGTATTAACATGTACATTAAATTAATCATTGCTGGGGGCATATATTATGATCTTACTTTCATGATATGTTAATCGATGTTCATATATTTAAGTGCCTTGTTGAACTGTGCTGCATACCTTCATGCAGAAAGACACAACAAATTATATTGTACACATGTTACAATAAATTAACATAAATTCTCTTAAGTGGCCGAAACGTGTTAGGATACGAACACTACATGCACAAGCAATGTATTCCTATATATGTATACAACGGCAGGATGTTTTTCATGTAACAACACCAATACAAGTTAAAGTTATAACCTAATAACCCGCCTGTTTGATTTAACAAATTCATGAGTGATAACAAAGACATTATGACTTTATGAACTTCTTAACGCCATCATACCAAAGTTCATTCATAACACTATACCGCCATTTTGTCCATTGATCACCATCTCAGACTATCGTAGCATAAACAGAAGCATACTATTACTCACAGTGGGTCCACTAATGCTGTTCACAATCAGAGTGCGATGCCTGGAAGTGTTTTCCACTGATGTGTAATTTCGCCTATAGGCAAACGTTGTGTGGAGCTTGAAATGCAACCGGATTACACAATTGATCATGCTTCCAGCTGTGTGATCGTTCCAGTTTTTAACCCCAGCAGTGACCCAACAAGTTCAGCTTGGCTACACAACCATAACATCAATTCCACCTATTATTTACGCAAATGTAATTGGTTATAGCAGGATCTGTTACGAGTTCTGTACATATAACGGTGATGAAGGATGTCTCTTTCACCAATCCCAACATGAATAATACACAACATAAGAGAGGCAATGTGTATTATAGGGGTGGTGGGGTGGGGAGATCACGTGAGCGACAGAATAGGCCATCAGCAACCCACGCTTGCAATAAAAGACGACTATGCTTGTCGCAGAGGCAACTAACGGGACTGGATGGTCAGGCTCGCTGACTTGGCTGACACCATGTCATTGGTTCCCAATTGCGCAGGTCGATGGTCAAGCTGTTGATCACCGGATTGTCTGGTCCAGACTCGATTATTTACAGACCGCCGCCGGAATATTGCTGAGTCCGACGTGAAACTGAATTCACTCACTCACACATTTATTAATATATATCAATCTGTTCCAGCAGTTTAACATACTGTCACCGGAGGACAGTATATCAGCTACATCATCACACAGGTTTTGAATTTATTTTGAGGACACATACCTTATTAAACGATCTCTTCAGCTTGCGACTTCATTACCAGTCAACGATAAAGCCACAGCAAGTCTAAGTGCATAATCATATTCTAAATATACTCTTAAAACAGACACTTGACATAGGAGCAATTTGAATTTTAGGATAACATTTGCCACCAAAAAAAAATCCATATTGAATCCAACAAGAAACGTTCAACAAAGACGTAGCGTTACCCTCGTGTCTGTAGTGAAACGTTACAACTCACCCAACATGGAATGCACTTGCATCATGAAATGTTTTATAAACCTGCGCTGAAGGTTATGCTTATAGGTTTTAAAAACCGCATCAGTGTTGGTTTGCTGCTTCTGGAGTCGTCGGATATGATGGCTTGTCATTGCAGGTGTGTATTTTAATTAATAAAAGAATACATGTGCCTCATTAGTGGAAGAATCTGTTTTTCTACAGGACTGGTATAACAGCGTTTATGTGATATGCAGTCAACCTTAAATTTGTTTTGATAAGGGTGTAGGCGAAATGAGATGTGGGCGATATGACGTCAGACCTGCCTAGTTGGTCCAATTTATGGAACGCTTATAGTGATGGGGGCTGTTTGTTGTCGTGGAGGCTTAGTTGCAGTGTCGAGGTTGTTTTTGACTGGCGGTAGGCTTTGATATTTGGTGTGTTTTTAGTAATGTTTATTTAAGGGATTAACGAAAGGATTATCAACTTACCCAGTCGAAATTGCAGTGGTGAGCACATTTTATGTGATCAATATTTGGGAAGGCGACAGCATTCGCTAGAAGGCGAAAAGGAAATTCTCTCAATGTTCATACACACAAAGTCGCCTTAACGCGGATGAACCCTGCTGGCTGCCCATCAATATTCTTTATACCCTACATATTCTATCATGTAACATATGTCATATTTGGGATTACAATTTCTTAGTAAAGTACAAATTGTAGTACTTTTTGGTGGAGACCTATTCGGGGTTCAGACACGTACCCTCAGAGTCAGACAAAAAAGCACTAGAATTTGTACTTTACTGAGAAAGAGTAATCCCGAAAATAACATATGTTACATCTGAGCACTTTCTAAATGGCATTGTGTAATCATATACACTCGTGTCCATGTCTTCTCTACTGGCTTCCAATCAACCTTAATCCCCGTTTTCTTTGATTGGCATTCTGGAAGATGGGTAGATGAAGGGCGAGATCTATTTTATTGATATACAACTTCTTTATTCTGTATGAGAGGCGTTTCGTCGTAGGTTCCACTTGCAAGTGTTTGACATTAGAATCTATGTCGAAACGTAGCCTATACAGAATGAAGAAGTTGTATGTCTATAAAGATAGTCGTTGTGAACCATCGGTTCTATTAACCTCTTCTATTAAATAAATAACTAATTTTCTCCTCATCCCTTATCTATTGTCCAAACATTTCATGTGCATGTATATCACTCAACATTACGTATCCTTTGCATATTACATCCAATACATTAAGATATGAATACAACAAATACTAAATAATGTGCAGCACCATAGGAAAGCAAGCAGCCTTTTTATTGAACATCATTAATCATTTATCAAATCTGTGCGAATTTATTATAAAATAATGGGCACACTTTATTATAAAAGAAGTTATAAGTTTCATTTGGATTTCCATTTATGACAGAATATAGATTAGATCTATGAACATGAAAATACATGTGACATCTGATGTTGAAATTATTAGGACAAGTAAAGAAGCAATGTAGAGTATCCTCATAGGGTTGACCACAGGAGCAGAATGGATTAGCTGAAATGTGCCGTTCAAACATGCACGCATTAAAATCACAGCACCCAAGTCTGAGGCGTGAATGGATAATTTGGCAGTGGTTTTGGTGATTGTAATACATCTTTGAAATGACCTATAGTTTCAGTCTCATATATAATCTCAGGCAAATGGAATATACAAATTACTGCGACATCTCACATACACTTTTCAAAATAAACGGCAAAATGAAGTTCAAAGATTATATTTTCAATTTTGTACACATACGCAAACTCAAACATTTCTCAGGGTTGCACATTGTTTCGGGAATGTTTTAGAAGATCATCTTTGACCAAACACAACCAAAAATGATTTTGAACGGTTTTAGCAATCTGGATAGTCATAATGTGCGTGGATGTCATGCAGCACGAATATCAGGCACAATGGCTGTTTCTCACGTGCAAAGCACGAGTACAACATGTGAATGATCTCGCAATTTCATCCACGATCTTTGCACGTACTGTGCACGAAAATAGGACTTCTCAACGCTGCCGATCAGGAAATTGGACGATGGCAAGCTGGCGAATCAAAGAGTTGGGTGGCAAGGATCTTCAACGTTCATCCCAGCACAATAACTCGATTGTTTAATCGATTTCGTCAAACAAAGTCGACAAATGAACGTCAAAGATCAGGAAGAGCTACAGTCACCACACCATACCCTACTACCCGGGACACAACACAACAGCAGTTTAGAGCCCGAAGAACCGTATCCGAGAAGTACGAATACATGCCAAACGTCCAAAAGTTGCCCCCTCCTTGACACAACTACATCGATGTCGACGAGTGAGATGGTGTAACACGGTGCTGCCATGGAACCTTGGAAACTGGAGGCGCATATGGTTCAGCGACGTGATGGTAGAGGCCGTGTCTACAGACGACATCATGAAGGTTCTACTCCTAACTGCATCAGGTGGAGATTCGGTGAAGTGAATGTTATATTGTGGGGAACGATCACATACACCCGCCGATCGGAACTTGTGCAATTGTCCAAGGTCATCTGAAGGCCAACCGATACATAGACCAGATTCTCCGATCGCCACCTTGTTGACCATCAATGGCAGCTCTTCCAACACGACAACGCCACTCCCCACACAGCAGATGCCACCATGGACTACTTGGTCAATAACAACATCAGCACCCTCTTCTGGCCCTCCTGATCCCAGGATCTAAACCAAATCGAACACCTTTGGGATCAGATCGACAGACGGGTACGTCAACGTCGTAATCCACCACAGAATCTTCAACAGTTGTTCCATATGTTGCAGGAGGAATGGAGAAGGATTCCACAACAAAACATCCAACGACTGATTCCAGGAGGTGTCTGGCAGTGGCAGCAGCTGGAGGTGGTCATACGAGGTTCTGACTTCAACACCACCCGATGGACAGCAGTAATGACTGTGATGACTGTAATTCTCATGAAATATGGAAAAGATAGCCGTGCATGGCTCCACAAAATTTCATTCATGTATCTTTGTTTTCTGCTGATCTAGCAGAATAACACCAAAGTTTCATTAGTATTTGGGTTTTGCATTTCATTTTTATGAAGAGTGCATACTTGAAAATACAGAAAACAAGTAAGCAACACAAAATCAATATAAAATGACTTTCCATAAGTTACAGTGGAAAATTGCAAAATACTTTTTAGGGGCATGAAATATGTGTGGTTGAAATAAAAACTTTTCATACACTGGATAAGAATAAGAGAGAACGAGAGAGAAAGAGAATATCCAATAAACAGGAAAACGTATACCAGTGTTTCTGTAGAAATGTCGCCTACACAGAATACAAATGTTGAATACCCATGACATTGTCATAATTCTTCTTCTACCCAACGTCTAGAATGCTTGTTGAAGAAGCCTTCCTTAATCATTCTGTGTAATTGAGGGGAGTGAGATAGATTATGTCTCATCAGTAAACTACGGGAAACATCGCGTTCTAAAAACTAGATGACGTGTCCTTGACCTTTGTTGGACTGGGTCAAAATCTGTAACATACATCGTCGAAATACCAGACCCAAATCCCCACTGTGATGAGCCGGATATGCGAGAGTCCAGATTAGTGGGGTCAGGTGTAACGTCAGTATAGATTAACTGCGTCCGCACCCTGCCCCAGCTGTTATCAGTTCCATCGCATCGATTCTTGTGCACATGCTACTAAAATTCAGTCTACAATCGGGACGGTGGGGTTGTCCACCACTGGTTAAAGCTTTCGCTCGTCACGCCGAAGACCAGGATTCGATTCACCACATGGTAACAGTGCGGTGTAAAACAAAATCATCTGATTGTATCTACATCAGTTTAGGTTAGCAATGCACCAGAGATGGCTCAGGAGTGAGTAAAAGAGTGTTGGTTTGCTAAGGTTTGAACAATATACTAGCAATAGATGACAAAGGACACCACGAATAAAGAAGCAAGTATATCATAAAAGTGGCGGCTGCTTTTCCAAAACCATTTACCACTTGTAAATATAACAGTTGCATTTTCTGTTTGTTGTTTTGTCTACATATTTTTAAAAAATCAGATCGGAATGAGTGGGTTAAAAATTACGTCGGCAATATTTCAGCAATATTGTGACTAAAACATGTAATGCGACAACAATAGATACTATTAGAGCATAAAGCCGCTCAACAAAAGACAGTAAAATAACTTAAACGACTATTTGGGAAAATAAGATAAAAAACACGGGTTTACAGATCGCCAATCACTAAAGGTAGATTACCATTTTAGCTCGGGAATTTATTCGGATGGGTAACACGTTGAAAGACAGGCGACACGTCTCCAAGTGTTCCAGCAAATGCCTTTTAAACGTTGGTGTATCCCATCTGCGGGAAGGAGCTACGCGATATGCAAGTCATATTGATATTGAGGCTACTAACAATCACGTTGTGATCTCGCTTCGCCTAGACCTTTTCATCAGATAATTACTGCTTAGTGGCCCTTTTATGAATGAATTTACAGATGATAAGCAATAAATGTGAAGGCAATTTGAAAGCTATTGTCGTATGACAGAAGAGATAAATATGTAGGTTACAGGATGCATTCACCCGAGAAGGCCGATAAGATTCGTCCCAGATTTTGACTCATGAGGTATTTATGTTTCAAATGAACTTTACTACTGCATCGCTTCAGTACAACCCGCCTCATCTTACCGACTCCTCCCCTAGATGTGTTGTCAAGTGGAGAAACGACTAAGGCTAAATAGATATTCGTGTCGTGTCGCATGGTGCCAAATAGTTGTGAAGAGTAGCGGCCCCTGTTTGCCCCAGGAACCCCAGATTCACCGCGATGAGCTTTTCTTTCTCATCGAATCAGTATCGTAACTCATCAATGCAAGGACTGTTGATGTTAGAGACTGAGTGAGTACGTGAGTACGTGAGCACGTGAGTTAAGATTTAACATCAAATCAACAATATATCATCCATATCGTGACAAAAACAATTTACACAATAAACATTAAACCATTTTGAAGAATAAAACCTGTCCACAGTGGACAGTAAAAATACCAGGGTATCACAGATATGGCTCTAAAACTAGCATGGAAAACTAAAGTATTGTAATTAAGGCAGACAATACGATATAAAACACGGGCTATAGATCGCCAACAACTGAAGGTAGGACTGGATTTACACCATCCCTTCAGTTGGGACTAAACAGGTGGAACCTTCACAGTAATTAAATGAGAACTAAAAGTGGTAAATATATCCTTAAGTGTAATACACCTTCACAAGTATTAAAGTATTGTGTGTATATCTCGCATGGCCAATACGGCATCGTCGCATAATGACCTCTTCAAATCTGGACTGACAAATCAAGTAGGTGTAAATAACCTATAAAGATTTTTATTGCATGTAATTTATTGCCGTTTTCAAGACACCATTTATCTATTTTGTTTAAACACAACTGTAGTTGTCGTTCAATGTTACGCATATTTTTCGTACAAGAAATACTAAAATCATTCACAAATAATGATCCATCGATTGAGTTGGTTAAAATCTTTGATAAACTGTCAGTCTTGATTAATTAATAATTAATATTATTAAAGATGAGACACGGGGTGGTGTTTTTTAAATAGAGTGTTTTTTACAAATGTTTCTAAACGCACTAAGTGTTCGACAATACTTCTGTTTTTACGGAAACCACTTTGGATATCTGCTATATACATGTAGTTATTGGTTTCCAAGTACCAATTAAGTCGCTTATTTATCATTTATTCCATGGTTTTACAAGCTAGTTAGTGAAATCGGTCGATAATTGGAAGGATCCATGTGATCACGTCCAGGTTTCGGTATTGTACCACTATTGAAGTCACGCCATGAAGACGGAAATTCCCTGTTTGTCCAAATATCATCAAATATATGCAAGAGCGTCTCTAAACAGGATTCTAAACGAAAGTTGATAATGTATGTTATCGGCTCCTTTAGCAACATCGTGGACATTCAAATCTGATGACTCTGCACCCAAACTGAAACTATACTTTATAGTATATACCATAATTCAGTGATCAACAACAGCATGAACGTCAGTCTACACAAATTGGATACGATAGCATGTGTCAGTCTAGTCAGCGAGCCTGACCACCCTATCCTCAATCACCTCTTACAAGCATGGGGTACTGAAAACCAATTCTAACCCTGATCTTCACGGTTTGTCCATTAAGAATGATGACGAAGATAATCAAGACAGCACTTCATCACAGTAAGCAGCAAAAAACTGACATTTAGAAAGTAAAATCTACATTTTATAATATGTTTTAGTGTCTCTGAAAAACGTTAAGATTAAGTGGTTAGGAACGGTAATGAAATGTTCAGAAAAGTATCAGTTTGTTGACGAATGAAACACAAGTACGGTGAAAGGACTGTACATTGATGGGACCTCTCCCTTCAAAACAACAAAATGAATATGGAGAGAATATCCAGGGAGACTTCTTCGTATCACCACGCCATCTTTACTTTTTATACCACCAAAGTTAGTCACCGTAATCTGTCATGGATTGTATGGCATGAGACGTGCTTGTCCAACCTTTGCAGCAACATGTATTTGACAATAGTTTTAGGATAGTGTAAGAGGGAACGAATTCTCGCTATAGACTGTGGAAAGGAGATTTAGCAACAAAATCTTTATAATTTCTCCGAATGTGTGGCACTTACGACGATCATAGCGCTAACGTAAGTTAATGTTAATGTATGGCACTTACGACTGTCACAGCGCTAAGGTAAGTTAATGTTAATGTATGGCACTTACGACGATCATAGCGCTAAAGTAAGTTAATGTTAATATGTGGCACTTATGACTATCACAGCGCTAAGGTAAGTTAATGTTAATGTGTGGCACTTACGACGATCATAGTGCTAAGGTAAGTTAATGTTAATGTGTGGCACTTACGACGATCATAGCGCTAAGGTAAGTTAATGTTAATGTTTGGCACTTACGACGATCATAGCGCTAAAGTAAGTTAATGTTCATATGTGGCACTTATGACTATCACAGCGCTAAGAGAGATTAGAAAATCTAATGACAAGGCCTATAAAGGGTTCAAACCAGGGTTAAATGCAAGATTGGAGACCTTGAAAGTGTATGGTGTAAAGTTGTGGAATATATCATACACGCTGAGTCATGTATAAACAGCCACTAACAAACTGTGAATTAATACTGTTCTGTAAACATAGAGTCGAGTTAGTACTGCTATCCTCAGCTGGTAGTATTCGTAGCTGAATATCCTTTCCGATTTTCCTGGCATTTTGGAAACGATGACATATGTCAACCTAGTCGGCGAGCCTGGGCACCCGATCCTGTTAATCGCCACTTACCACAAGCATGGGTTACGGAAGATCAATTCTAACCCGGACCTTCACGAGTGAATCTGACTGAATAGCTGCAGTTAGTGCTGCTTGACTGAAACATTGAATGACAAGCAAGGCAGGCTCGTGAGTGAACCTTGAAAACAAGCTTATTGCACACATCTTAGAGGGTACGTAAGGCCCAAAGCAACGGCAACAAATGAATCTTAAATATTAAACTTTGTCCGATTAAGGGATAAATTCTTCAATCGCCTTTGAGCTGCCAAATCTTTGATCTGAATGATTAAGGGGAGATAACTCCTTTAGCTCCAAGCAGCTATAGACTCGGTAGGGCGTTACATCTTGTCGGTGTAATGGGCAAGGCAGGTAACTTAAATTCTTGCAAAAGGCGCATGGTTCCATATGGGATTGTCAAGGACAGAGTCAGTGTAATGTTAGCAAGGCAAATATCGCACCCACTCTCCCATTCGGTTTTGTTGTGTTATATATATCTGAGTATATGTTGGCATGGTCATATGGGATTAACATTGGCGAGATCCTTTGTGGATTCCTTTATTTCAGGTTGTGAGTCTACTTTGTCAGTGGCCATCTGACGTTCCATGACCACTGATTAAAGAGACAATGAATTGAAGGTGATCAACAATGAATTTCACAAATCTCATTGGTTGGACTGGTGAGATGTTATAATTTTCAGATATATCGTACATGGAAGATATCTTGAACTGATATTTTCGGTTCGATACAGTTCGAGTTGGCAGTATTCACTCGGAAGATGCTCGCAATACCAAGTTCTAGGTACAGGTTGGGTACGTGGCTGTTCTCCCCGCTCATATCATACTACCAGTGGGTGGGATTTGTGATAGCACTGTTGTCTTACAATGTGGTGGCCATCGGAGCCAGGGTGATGCATACTCGGTCCTGGTCGAGCGAAATGGGCGTCTGTGTGGTGGTCCTAACACTCATTTTCTCCTATTGCCATTGGCTGGGGAGTGCTTGCGGCTCTCCGAAGGGGTTGGGTGGTATGTTAGTGTTGTGATCAGGTGCTGTTGGATATACAAATTATATTCAGGAACAAACTAGGCCCATTACTCCCAAA
This sequence comes from Haliotis asinina, assembly GCF_037392515.1. NCBI lineage: Eukaryota > Metazoa > Mollusca > Gastropoda > Lepetellida > Haliotidae > Haliotis > Haliotis asinina. The sequence continues at coordinate 13,001,814 of NC_090290.1, read as the reverse complement.
TCACCTCTTTGGTTTTCGGGAGTTAAGGTAATAGAAGCATGTCGTACGACGATAATTTATACGTAGTATCTTTATCAGCAACTACCCAATCTGGCAAGTTGTCAACACCAACATATACACTCAGTCCCGTCTGTAGCTAGTGCATTTATCATCAGCTCTACAATCCAACACGCAGTCAAAACTGGATTATTTCTTCAGTCCCGGTGAGTGCCGGTTCACACAGTTTCCACTGTAGTTAAATTTAACTGCACTCACCAACGACGGAAGTGATGGTGTCCATTCAGCTAGTAAAACAACTTTGCTCAGCATGGTGATCTGCCTTTAGTTGCTGGTGATCTTTAATCCGTTTTTGTAATTATGACGTTGTCAACAAATCAGATTTCTTCTGCAAACTAATAACAGTCATTTGATACACAGCCAATAGAAGTCGGGGCTGAGGTGTATGAATCTCCTGAATGGACATTTGCATATCAAAATAAAAATATAATAATCTCATATTAACGACTTACAATGCCGTTACAACGACTCTTCAACCTCGAAATGATGTCCGTATATTCTGTATATCACCGTATAAGGTATACAGCACCTTACACTAACCTAATTGTCCTTATATTCTATTCATAACCATACCATACACACAAGTCCATACACTAACCTAATTGTCCTTATATTCTATAGATCACCATACCAAGCACACAGCTCCATGCACTAACCTAATTGTCCTTATATTCTATAGATCACCATATCAAGTACACAACTCCATGCACTAACCTAATTGTCTTTATATCCTGTACATCTCCATAGCAAGTACACAGCTACATACACTAACGTAACTGTCCACCTAATTGTCCTTTATGTTTTACCCATCAACATATACCTATAGTACAGTCGGAAGAAAGCAACAACTTTGTTCACGTTTATCTCATCAATTTATGTAGCTGATACTGTAAAATACCTGTAAGTTCGGTGTAGCTACTGTTCCAGTGGTAGGGAGATAGGAAACGTGAAAAAAGGACTTTACTAGGGAGACAGTAGTGTAGAATGAACAATGCGACCTTATTTAAGAGACCATGGCTTTATGTAAATTAGTGTGCGATGATATTGTATTTCAATCGCGCTATCACTATGAAAAGAAACAGCTGGGAGGGGTCGTCTCAAAGGCAAAACAAGCACGGGTGAAGATGACGATGCTTGGGGTCGTGCTGCCGGATAGAGATATCAGCTAAGATATGATAATCTCATGGGAGAATTACGTAGGGAAGTACACGGCATATCCTAACATGTATAAAATATATAACAATATCCATTCCTGTTGATCTTCGGGTGGTCATGTCAACTATATATTTTGAGAGATTTAATATGATTATTTTTCCATGGTGTCATGTATCATACATACCATACATTTTGCATACCTTAACATAAATTTCACACTTGAAAAAAGACACATAATGTGTTAATCAAAAGGTAAGACGTATTCATCACACATGAAAAAGCACAAAATATCTTTGAGTTGACCCCTTGTGCCAGTAGGCAACATATGATTTTCATGCCAGGTGACTGGACGTTCCGGCGTCATACCTGGCTGGGCGACCTAATTGCTCTCCATAGTTTGGTCTGTTGTTTTTTGTTTATTGTTTTCTATGTTTTGCTCGGTTTTACTACTAAACATGCTTTTCTGGATGTGAGGTATTTAGACATATCTTATTTGCAGTAGATTTGACAGACACGGAGTAACAACCTAAAGCCACTTCCTACAATACTTTAGTCACAGTACCACATCACTTACCCAAGTATCCAAACTAGCCATTGTGATGTATAAAATGTAACGACATTTTCACGAAATTTAAAAGTCGTTATAACGAACTTATAAGTCGTTATTATCATGTATCATCCTTCATGGTCTACAACCTACATACATACCTACAAACCAAATGCAAATAATCCATTTTGGTTAAATGTTTAAATAACAACAACGGCGAGTTGAGTGCTGGGTAACATTGATAACACTTCTCTGTGAGGATCCGGGTAGAGCAGGTCTTCAGCATGTGGTCAGAACAAAAACTATTTCTTCAGCTTAAGATTACAAACATCGTGGTTAGGTCTTTAACGGTACGATGAATGCAGAGTTTGTGCTGCACACAATCATTCCATTTCCACTTAATAATGAGTCTTTGTGGACGGTCACAAATGTCGTGATTAGCTATAGGTCTTTAACTGTACGATGAATGCAGGGATTGTGCTGCACACAATCATTCATATTTCTCCTGATAATGAGTCTTTGTGGAGGGCAACAAATATCACGGTTACGTCTTTAACGGTACGATGAATGCAGACATTGTGCAACACAATCATTCATATTTCCACTTAAAGATCACATGCAACCAAAAACTCAAACATAATTAAAACACATTTATCACTTATTCATGACATATTATACATTGCTGCTTTTAAAGAACAAATAAACAAAATTATAAGCGTACAATCGCTATTCAAAAGTGCAATTTTTGTACTTGGGCTTACTTCCCCCGAAACGAAGCCCTCGGGAGTCATAGCGGGTGGATATGCACTCAAGTGTAACGACGGCTTCCGATTTTCTGTTTCATTTGCTGATATGCTGAGGGTTCATTGTATGTACAGAAAGATGATCTGTTTGATGGGCATTTTAGAAGTATAGCCAGTCACAAGAAAGTAAGATTCTTTATGGATAACAACTTCTTTTGTGTACTTGATGCGTCGTTTCAGTATGGATTCATATACTGTTGTCAAACAAAATCATATACACTAAAAGAAGTCGTTGTCCATGAAGAATGTATATAGAGATGTTGGGTTTGGAAAATATATGTTCTCTGAATTTGCGCTCGATCGAATCAAAAATCATGTCAGTAGAGATGGTAAACTACTGCGTGGCTGGAATCTGTCATTCGTCCAAGTACAATGCAGGACTTGAAACTGACAAGAGTTTGCACCAGTTTCCGTCAGATCCAGTCATCCGAAAAAACTGAATGTAGTTTGTTTGCAACCCACAGACATAAAAACATGTCATGTGTATCATACGTGCCTAATTACATAATGTGGCAGACACGGGACTCGGGTGCACGAGTCATAAATCAATTTATTTTCTTTATGTCGTATAGTCTGATAGGTGTTAAGTTCAAATTGCACGTGGTCAATGATGGAAGCTGTGTATTGCATGCTGTCTTTAGCAGACAGGCAGACAGACATATAGGTGTGAATAAACCAGACACTGATCTGTCGCTCTGACAGACTGCTTACCACAATCAACAAGTTTTTTACGTAACGAGTAGATTATTTACTTGTTTGTGTACACAACCAAGATTAGACTACTGCTCACGACCTCAGACTCTGGGCAGGCATACTCTTTCAAGCTCCGCGAACCTATTCACTGCGCATGCGTTATGGACACAGCGCAGCACAGCTGTTGGAACCAGTTGTCTCCACAGCGCCGGGGGGAATCTAGTGAAACGTTTGAACTCCGATTTCGCGGGCTTTTTGTTCATCGCGTTTTTTTCAACTTTATAGGTTGAATTGGCATTTTTTTATGATTTGTTTCGGTAAGTGCATACCAAAAGGTACCAGAATCTGCAAAGTTGTGTTTTACGTTGCATGCGACCTTTAATAATGAGTCTGTGTTGAGGGCCACAGATACCGTGGTTAGATCTTTAACGGTACGATAAAAACAGTGATTGTGCTACATACAATCATTCATAATTCCACTTAATGATGAGTCTCTGTGGATGGCCACATGCAACTGACTGCAACGTATGCCAGCAGTAGATACTGATTCAGGTTTGCATGCGCACTGAATATTGTTGGCCGACTAGATATTTGGAAATTCACTGCTTGTGTGATCCCCTTAAAAATATCGCTTTTCCAGTGAATATATGAATTTACTCATACAACAATGCCCTTGAATATACTCATGGAAACAAATAAACGAACACTTGAAAGTATATATGCTATAATGTTCTTTTCATTAATTATGCATAGCTTCATTACATGTTCATGTCCTGTACTGAACAACTGCATATACTGTAGCAGATGAAAAATGATCTCCAGATCACCTACTGTTTTAAATTTCATACAAGTGAATGCATTTATTAAGAGATTCTGCGTCTGGTCTGACAGAAATTAGTTGCCAGTGATGCGGAAGATACTATCTCTATTTTAGTGATCTTGGAGGGAATAGCAAACTCTAATTTAATACAAATGTACATAACGTATTGATTGTTCATATACCTGGGTGATCACATCAGTCAGTCATTCAACATTATATCAAGGCCAGTGACTGTGTGATAACCACATATTCCCTCAGGAAGCTCAGGCATTCAGAAGTGGAAATTTGAACAAAGTTGCCGTCAGGTGAATATCATTACCATTAAGGGTGTCTCTGTATCCCTGAATATTTACTCTGTTAATGCATGGAGCTGTGTTTTACTCTTTTACCTCTGAGTTTTGTCCTGCAATTCTATTTTGTTCTGGAATACTAATCCATGAAACATTGTTAATGTAGGAATACAATTGTCACTGCTGTAACAATTCGTTGTTTCTTGGTTTCACTGTTGGCTGGTTGCCTGGAGGTTTCCGGTTAAGATGTTTCAGTTTGGATGTCAACACATATTAGTGAAAACAAATATTAGTTGTCATGACTATTAGTGTAGACTCAGTCCCTCTTTTCAAGAGAAGATCTAAAATTATGCTTGATGCCATACACTGTTTGCGAAGAATGTAACAAACCCCAATCTCGTTCTCATTAATGGTTCTAGTCTGAACGGAAAAGAACCTAAGGGCCTTCAGTCACGGGAATACTTTTGTATTCAAGAGAAACTCAATATGGTATGATGGGCTGAAAGAGCGAATTCGATTAACGTTGATATACGCTCGCCAGATGAAAGGATGTCGAATGAAAAAAGTGATTTAGTTCCAGGTTTCCAGGTTTGGTATAAATGTTTACGAACAATAGGCCTGGCTATATTCACCCCCCCCCCCCCTCTCTCTCTCTCTGTGTGTGTGTGTCTGTGTGTGTATGTACGTATGAATGTTAGATCTAGCCACAATTTTTAATGTACTTGTCTGCTAGTCTCCTCCAGTATACAGTAGACATCCCCCTCCCGTTTATTTGTGTGTTTTAGGTGATCGTGTTTCTATGCTTAATTTGTATTTGCCATGCTCTATGCCTCACTGTAAAAGGAATTCAATTGTCGGGTACATAACGTATTCCTATATGGTTACATCAATTATGAATTTCATAATTACGTTTGGGGAACTAACTGCAAACCTTCTTGCAGATGGGTTGCCCGAGGATCATTCATCAAATTGGCGAACAGCGTGTGCAGATATCGTGCATGTGAACAGCTGCTTTGGGGCGTAAAAGTCTGTAATGAATTCACCAATTTACTGACTACTGAATGCTACATTTATAATAGTGAGTCTAAACTTTTGATGGATAGTATATGTTTAACATAAGAATGCATGACCTCATCTCTGGAAGAATCAGTCATCTGCAATCTTACCATGCCAGGTTGCAGAGCATTGAACGAGTGAGAGAGTGAGTGAGGTAATGTTGACCTCACATCAGCAATATCTCAGCGATATCGTGACGAAAGCAATTTACACAATAAAACAACACCACCATTGCTTACATTTCTCCTTTTGAAGTAGTATTGTATTTTTTTCAGATTCCGACGACAAGACGGATCATGTCTAACACTAATGAAGATATTACAGAGGCAATGGTTCCAAAGACAAAGGGGCGTCCTCAACAATTGAGCGGAAGTAAATCAGGACCACAAAGAGAATCGTGGCATAGACATCTGGATTACATGCTGACAATGGTGGGCTACTGTGTGGGGCTAGGCAATTTACTCAGATTCCCCTATATCTGCAATAGGAACGGTGGAGGTAAGCCTGGTATCCTTCTACATTCGAAATGTGTTTCTGTATTATCTTCATGTCAGGTTTAAATGCAGTGTACAACACATGCCATTATGATAATAACGTCCAAGCATACGTGTCGAAGGGGGAACTAGTTCAGAATTCGAACGAACAATATGTTGACAAAGACGAAGGATAGGTTGACTTTAAAGTTCGTCCGTTGGTTGCACACGTAAACAAGTATACACGACAGTAAAGCTGGGTTGACGGCTCAGACATAAATGAGGTGAGCGGAGTTCTTACTCCACCCCAGCAACATTATCCTCCAACATTATCGAGTTCAGAAGCTCATTAACGAGCAGCATTACCCTGCTCACGGTCATGCCCACACAGTTAGACGGAATGCCGGACTGTCTGAATATAAGTGTGAGCATCACCACACTTCTTGACAAGAATAGACAGACGAAGACTCAACAATGGACATTTAGATAATAACAGCACTTCCTTGGACCAGTGATGGCAGGGATGGGGATGACTAATTAAAGCTAAAAAGAGTGGTAGGGATTGGTTGTACATTGCGTTAGTGATAAGAATTAGAATGCATATTAGCGTTTATTCATAATTTCTACAAGTCTCATATGTCTCAGCGACATAGTGTTGGTCTTCGGAAACATTTAAATGATGGCTGACCCGAATCAGTCGATAAGATAATAACTATTAATCGTTATCCATTGTACGGATTCGTCTGTGCCATTAGCAAGCGTTTGGGGATGAATGCATACATTATAATCATGTCAACTTTCTTTCAGGAGCTTTCTTGATTCCATTCATCGTTTGTCTTCTGGTTGCCGGATTCCCCATGTTTTTCCTGGAGGCAGCAATGTCTCAGTTCTCGGGAAAGGCTGTCCAACAAGTCTGGAGCTTCTGTCCCATGTTCCAAGGTCAGTGCACATTTCTCTTGATATGTTTTGTACATGTATTTCATATTAATAAAATCAGTATTTAGACACACGGCGAAATTTGTACACACTTGATCAATGATACCTGACGTGTACCAATTAACGGACACCTGCATTATATGTGACGATTCTTTAACTACGTTTTGAGTTGCCTCTGTCTTTTTTTAACCAGCACCGAAATCGCATTGAAGGACACGCTTGTCTGTTTTATGAATGCCGGATGTCAGAATCGCTTTTCGGGACTCCGTAGATCCGAATTAGATATTGATCTTCAGCACTTCAGCATGGGTTACTCAAGATGAATTCTAACCAGGATCTTCAGATGTTATGATATGTCAGATGTTTTCCTAACACCACGACGTTCCGTGGACTTTCAGTGAAACAGTGACGTTTCCCGAGCTATCAAATTCCGTTAAACAACGGGACTTCTCTAAGAAAATACTCCCTGAAACTATGACAACCCCCATGTCACTGGCGTTTGTATCGTTGATGCCACACACTTTTGCAGATACGTCGAAGTCACTTTCTGCGGTCAAGAGGCGATAGCAACAAGTTGCTAACCACCCATGTAGAAATATCGTCAGTGGTTCAGTTGTGCCCAGTTTAAGAAATTAACAATTTTAATTCTAGAAAATAAATGGACATCTATAACAAGTTCTTTTCTGTTATCAGGATAGTAAACAATCCTTGTCCGGTTAACAGTTTAGGACGTTCCGATATTTTTTGTGCGTTCTTGGCGACCAGCAACGGTTCCCCTACCTTTAAATTCAGTTCACGAATTTCGAAATCCTAGAATCTGATGATTGGTTCATGTCTGTCCCATATCAAACAGGACACCTGTGTCGCCTGGTGTATTATGAACCACCGAGATATAAAAATGTGTGTGACAGACTTTTGCCAGGAATGGATACCTTTAGGTTATTACTGACATAATACAATGGGCATTCAAACGACACGTATTGCAATGTATTTCCTCAGAACCGGTGTGTTGGGTACATGAGGTCTACACAGTGTTTCTTTCACACTGAAGTGTTTCATTGTAATTAATCGGTAAAACAACATACTTTACAAACAATAACCTTTATAAAATAATAGAATACAGTCCTAAAAATAAAATCTACCAATCTACCATTACAGATAAACAAACACAATTTTCTCCATATGTCTATCAATTTAGTACCATAGTTAATTAGCCTTACTATTATCATGTGTTCCACGTACAAATATTGTTCATCACGAAGAGATTCTAAAGTTTCATCAGTGTCTGCATTTCATTTTTCAGGGATTCATAAAAAAATTGTAATCTCATATGTTACCTGTTCTGTTCTCATATGGTACCAGGGAGTGAGTGAGTTTATCGTCACATCGGCAATATCTCAGCCATATCGTGACGAGAACCATTAATATTATGCATAATAGTAAATGACAAAATGTGTCAAAGAAGGGCAGAAAAACTAGTAGATTATCACAGATAGATATTTATAACTAGCAATTAAATCTAAAACATTTTAACATTTAAATCTAAAACATTTTAACATAACGACACAATATAAAAAATAAACAGGCTACAGATCGCCAAGTTCTTGCATTGGTGTGCCGTTCTCAAGAGACATATTGGCTTTTAGCAAGATAATTTTAAATTGACTGTTCAGTATAGTGATGGGCATATTTAGATCCGTCAGGCGGTATGAATACGATGCTATGGCACATATCCTGAGCTAAATCAAATAATGCATTACTTGTCGTAGTCCATAAAGCATGAGTGCAGGTATTATCTAATTTGAGTAACAAAACCTTTGTATATAGATCTATTGGCTACTCCAATGCCACAGACCTGTTGGCACCAGTCCCATGTTTAAGATATAGAGTATAACCATCTATCTGTAATTTCAGTCTTTATTTCGTGTAAACCAATAATATGATTACTGATTCAGGAATTCTTTTTATTCCAATCTATTTCTTAATCCTCATACATTTAACGAAGGTTTTTGGAGTAGACTGTGTTTAGGAATAGCTAAAAGACCATATTCATAATCAGCATCATTATCGTCGTCGTCAAAGTCATCATAACCATCATCATCGTCATTCAAATGAATATTATCTGATGGACAGTGTAATGTTAATAACACCCGGGGTACTGTTTCCATCAATCACAGTAGAACGTCAGCATCAAAGACAAGATCACAAGTGTAAATCATTCAGTATTTGTATAGCCTCTATCTGCATCAAACATTTGACTGGGGCTTGGTCTCGAGAATATTAGTGAACATTATCTTGTCTCTCAAGAACCTTCATCTGAGATGCACGACGTATCCTCGTAAAGCTAGATATCCTCTCTCAGTTCTGGGATCTCGGGTACACTATATGCAAGGTGATTTTCAGTGATTGAATGTCCGCTTCAAGAACAGCTTTGTCGTCGATCCACTCTCGCTTACAAAGTTGATGCAGATTTCAACCTCAAGGAGTTGTTTAATGAAATCATTTCCCTATTTCAAGTCTAGCCATATTTGTTTTTATGGTCAACATCCTTTTAATGGCGTCTAGCGTCGAGACCTTGACGTCATTCTTTTTCTAACTTCGCCATGGTTTCCATAACAAGTCTTGGGTATGTGGTCCAGACCTGTGGTGTAGGGGTTATGGGTTCTGTGGAAGCAGACTCTGGAGAGAATAGACAGAAGGTAGGGAGTCTGGGCAAGACAGTGCCTAGCGGCTGTCTGACAAACCACCTGTGTTCACTTTCTGTGGAGTGTTTCTTGCGTGTGTATCGGACTCAGTAGCGTCTGTCAACGAAGAGGCCCTTTTTGTCCCTTTTCATATCATGCATGGGTCACCAGAAAGAATGTATGTTCAGCGATATTAAATTAAATTACACCATAAGAGATAGAGAGATCGGGATCGGTCAAAAATGGATACCAATCCTCACCATCCTTGTCACCTGTCGTATGATTTAATTACGGACCAATGTCAATGAACAGCCTGAACACGACAAGGCAGTCATGGTCGACTGTCAAAACTCAAGAGACCAATACACAATTAATAACAACTACGTCCGCAAAGACGTTAAACAGCTGCTTGCTTAATGGACATTCTAGAAGTAAGTGAGACACTGAAACACAGCTTTATGGATTACAACTTCTTGTTTATTGCGTTGAGTGACATTTCAGTGTAGAGTTTTACATCGTAAGAATGTAAGATGTACAAGAATGTACGATGTACTACATCGTACAATGTAAGAATCTACATTGAAACGTAGAAGTTGTTATCCGTAAAGCTGTACATATGTTCTAATTTTGGATTAAACAGCTGTTGGACTCTTTGAATTTATAATCATTACTCTTTCTAGTAGTTCTTACCAGCTCATCTCTGGTTGGTTACAGATGTATATCAATCCATGCAATCTGCAAGAGAAGCAATTATGTCAGACAGAAAAAAACGAATATATACAAAAGGCAATTTTGTCGACTTAATAGAGTTTTACAGATCCGTACGTGATTGTGGCAAATGTTATTATGTTCTATTGTATGTATAAGTAACGCATGGTCCGACTATTGTGAGGTTCTGAAAACGATATGGCTGGTTCGTCCGGTTTCCACAGCCAGCCGTCAGCCGTTCTTTAAACATGTAACGGGATGATAAAACACGGGGCGGGGGGGAAGGTTGGTTGAGCTTGTAATTGAATTGAAGTACCATGACTGCACTAAATAATGCATTATTATTTCTATGATTACCTCGTTGTAAAAACTCGCAATTTTTAACTAGAAATATTGACGGGTCAAATCAGCCATAACAATATAAATCATTCCTGATGCGAATGAAAGATTAAGCTCGAAACCCTTGTGTTACAGTTAAAATTTGCGGTGACAAAAAGGTATAAGACATCCCCCCAGAACCAGCAAAATATAACACAGACAAGTCTAAAACATTCAATATTTTGTACTGATCAGGAAGCAAGATACAACAATTCACAATAGAGGTTTGATGTACAATGCAAATGAATCAAAACTGGTAATGGGTCACAAATATAATATCAAATCCCCAAAGTCTTGGTTTGAGAGTGAGAAACATTAATACTGAATGTAACCCGACGAGGAGTCATGTAGGTCAAGCGTTGTGACAAAGGCAGGCAGTTGGTGTTCTCCTCTTAATCCGTGCGTGTCCGTGTCGTCAACATGACAACCAGCTTTACATATGCACACAATCACTGATTCTTAAATATTCACGCGCGATACAACCATCGCCATTAACTTAGCACCTTAGCACCTGTCTCCGGAAATCAACAATAATCAAAACACGTATTCAAAGGGAGATAATTCTAAAGCGCTACCTTAAAGGCGTGTCGGTAAAAATACTATTAGCACTGAACATTTATGATACGAAATGTGACCCATAATAATTATCACTTAATCGATAATAAAATATACAGAAATGTTACTGTCATAACACTGAATAAATGGCCGTCCAAATCAATTGATTTTTGGCCACGTTTTTTAGTAATTGAAACTATTGACAAGACACCTTTAAAGCTGAACCCTTTCGCCATATCTAAAGGTATTCAGGGCATTGCTGGAGAAGTCAAGAACATAAGAAAGTTACGGTCGGGTGCGCTGCTGGTCGAATGCGCTAAAAGACAGCAGTCGGCCAACCTTATGAGCACTGAATCGTTCGTCGGTGTTCCAGTTACTGTCACTGCCCACAAGACCTTAAATACAAGCAAAGGCATCGTCAGAGACCGCGATCGACTATTTGCTGAAATGTCAGAACTTGATATTGGGTACGAAATGAAAGATCAAGGTGTGCTCTGCGTCAAACGTTTTTCAACCCGTAAAAACAATGAAACTGTTCCAACCAACACGTATCTGTTCTCCTTTTCATCTCCGATAGCTCCAAAATCATTGAAGGCTGGTTACTGCAACATCAAGGTTGACGTCTACATTCGGAACCCGCTGATATGTTTTAAATGCCAGAAGTACGGCCATGGTGTAACTACTTGTACATTGTGCGTTGTGTGTGCTCACTGTGGTGAGAAAACACATACAACGGAAGATTGTACAAGTACCTTTAAAAAATGCACCAACTGTTCAGGAAACCATTCATCTTTTTCCACTCAAAACTTGTAAAGAGATCTGAACTTCCAGACAGTTATGCTTCTATAACCAAAACATCAACTGAACCAAGCAATAAAATATCTACTTCTTCCACAAGCTGTCAAACAAAATTGACTTGGGTCAAATGTGATTCTCCCCAGATTTTCTATCCTACTACATCATCTCAAACTACGGAATCACTTCCAAGTAAGTCACAAAAGCAGTCAGAATCATCTTCTGATCCTAAGCCACCCTCTCAGTCGCGTTCACAATCTCAATCGTCATCTGATACGCAGTCAGTTAGTACAAGCAAAACTAAACTGAAGCATGAGGCCTCAAAAAAACTTAGTAGGAGAGCCCCGAAAGGGTCGGAAAATAAAATTCAGCTATACAACAAATATGGATCTTTGGAGGACATGGACGTGTCTGAAAACGTCCATTCTAGGGCACATAGCTTGTCGCCCTCTAAAAGAGTGCGGGGTAGATCCCCAATAAATCCCCCCAAAAGATAGTTTATTCCAATAATATTATACAGTGGAACTGCAGGGGATTAAGGATTAAGGATTACATTATCAACTCCTGAAGCATTTACCAGAATCCTGTTTAGAGACGCTCTTAGCAATATTTGATGATATTTGGACTTCCGGGAAATTTCCTTCTTCTTGGCGTGATGCTATAGTAGTACCAATACCTAAACCTGGACGTGATCATACGGATCCGTCCAATTATCGTCCGAATTCATTAACAAGCTGTGTTTGCAAGACCATGGAACGCATGATAAATAATCGACTTGTTTGGTATTTGGAAACTAATAACCTTATCACAGATATACAATGTGGTTTCCGGAAAAACAGAAGTACTGTCGATCACTTAGTGCGTTTAGAATCATTTGTATAAAACGCACTAATTAACAACCAACACGCTGTGTCTATCTTTTTTGATCTTGAAAAAGCATATGACACTACTTGGAAATATGGTATTTTAAGAGATTTACATGATTTCGGTTTGCGAGGTCGTTTGCCTGAATTTATTGCCAAGTTGTTAAATAACAAACAATTCCAGGTCCGCGTGGGTTCTACCCTGTCTGATCATTACAATCAGGATCAGGGTGTTCCACAAGGCAGTATTTTGTCAGTCACTCTTTTTAGCATCAAGATCAACAGTTTATCAAAAGTGTTAAACGATTCAATTGATGGATCGTTATTTGTGGATGATTTTAATTTTTCTTGTCGTGGTAAAAATATGCATACCTTTGAACGGCAATTGCAGTTGTGTTTAAACAAGATTAATAAATGGTGTCTTGAAAACGGCTTTAAATTTTCTAAATCGAAAACTAACTGCATACATTTTTGTCGTAAATACAAACCACATAAAGACCCTGAACTGTCTCTAGATGGGACGCCCATTAAAGTTGTTAAAGAAGCCAAATTCTTGGGTCTAATCTTTGATTCACACTTAACGTTTTTACCACATATTAAATCACTTAAAACTAAATGCCTGAAAGCTCTTGACTTGTTGAAAGTGGTTTCAAATTCAAAATGGGGAGGGGATCAAGCTACCATTCTCCATCTATATCGATCACTCGTTCGTTCTAAACTTGATTATGGCTTCATCGTCTAACAATCAAAATCAAAAACAATCTTAAACTTCTTGATCCTGTCCATCACCAAGGTCTAAGACTTTGTCTTGGGTCCTTCAGAACTTCACCTATTGACAGTCTTTACGTTGAGGCCGATGAACCATCTCTTGTACAACGAGGTATCAAATTATCTTTACAATATATCACAAAACTATACTCTAACGAATCTAACCCTGCATATAACTGTGTCTTCAATCCCCTTTATGAGGATTTGTACAGCAAAACGTCTTCTCTTGTTCCACCTCTTGGACTCAGAATAAAGCCGTTCATTGCTACTGCTGGTATTGAGCTGAACAATATAGCTCCTTTCCGTCTTCTTTCCTCTCCCCCATGGCAGTTGGTTAGGCCGCAAGTTGACCTAACATTAACTACTTTTAAAAAATCAGAAACGAATGAATTACAATATAAACAAGAATATAATCAACTGAAACATAAATACGGCAATTATAAATCCTTATTTACAGATGGGTCTAAGGACGGTTGCGCTTTGGCTTGTGCCACTGTCGTTGGATCCAGAACAATATCGTCTAGATTAACTGATAACAGTTCTATTTTTACAGCAGAAGCTAACGCCATACTAACAGCTCTTAAATATATTCAAAGACACCCTAAACGTAAACAGTATATAATATATTCTGACTCTCTTTCTTGCCTTCAGGCTATTAAAAATATTTCTTGTAAACATCCACTTTTAATAGAAATTATTGAATTGTATAATAACTTTGCCATTGGCCAATACGACATCGTCTTTTGTTGGTTACCCAGCCACGTAGGCATTTCCGGTAACGCACTGGCCGATCTTGCTGCCAAGGCAGCACTCAACAAATCTGTGACACCACTTCTTATTCCATACAGCGATTATAAAGCTAGCATTAGAACTTACATCCGTGATCTAATGCAGAAGAAGTGGGACACCCAAGTAGGTATAAATAAATTACATGAAATAAAACCGTATATTGGTTATTCCTACTTGGGTTGTCAGTCCAGATTTGAAGAGGTAATCATGCGGCGATGTCGTATTGGCCATACTAGATATACTCATTCATAACTATTGAAAGGTGAGGATCCTCCGTTTTGCATCCCTTGTGATGAGAGAACCACGGTCAAGCATATCTTGCTTGACTGTGTTGAATTCTCCATCATAAGGGATAAATATTTCAATGTAAAAACAATTAAGGATCTTTTTAACACTGTAAGTTCTCATTTAATTCTTGGATTTTTTAAAGAAATTGATTTCATCTTTGAAATTTGATTATTATGTTCTGTAGATAGCTGTATTTTAATTCATGGTAGTTTAGATTAGTAACTAGAATTGTTAGTGGCTGTACCCTCAAAGGGGGTTGAAGTACCGTAAAATTATTGTCCTCCTTAGAGGGTCCGTAAGTCCCAAAACATTTCCTATACGTTTAGACTTCCACTGTTTTTAGTCGTAGTATATGTGTATTTTTAATTTTTAGCTAGATATGACTAAATAGCTAACAGCTGGGGAGATGATGTGAATCCAACTAGGGTCCATGCAGGTAGCAAAGGTACTGTAAGTCCCCATGGTCCCTAGTATGGTGATCTACCTTCAGTTGTTGGCAATCTATAGCCTGATTTTATATTGTATTGTCCGAATAGTGATATAAGTTTTAACTTTCCACACTAGTTTTAATCATATTTGTGATATTCTAGTTGTTTTACTGTCCCTCGTTGACAGGTTTTTATTGTATCCATATATTTCACTTCAGTATTAAACGTTCTCGTCACGATATGGCTGAGATATTGCCGATGTGACGTTAAATATTAACTCACTCACTGAATAAATGGCCAGGTGATTTGGTGAAGACTGAGAGACTGTCCAAGGAACGTTTGTGTACACTCTAAGGGAAACCCCGTGAAATGCAGAAGACCTGTGACAGTCAGGCTCGGTTTTAAACAATGGACATCTTCAGTTTCCGTATCAAATCGCATTGAGCTTTATAAGTGTGATTGTTTATTATCATATATACGTCATGAGTGCAGTGAACTCATATAGTTCCGCTGTCTTCTAGTGTTTAACGCTCCTTTCGAGATAGATAATGTATTTTAATCAACTATAATAAAATCCTTATTGTACTAAATACCTCGCTGGACGTGTTAATTCGTACAGTACACTCATCTAATATAAGGCATTCTGATGATTGATTTTCCACATACTTTGAACGGCATTTAGAAGGGATGCACATGCATTCAGAATGTCAGATTCTTTATTATTATTATTCATGACATTAAAGTTGATACTGTTACGGTTAAGAATTTGTCGTGACCAAAGTTGTAAGAAATCCCCTGTGCACCAGCAAAACAGAACAAAGACAAGTCTGAAACACTCAAATATTGTATTATTAAGCAAAGAGAGCAAGCTATACAAAGTCATAAGTCAATTTCACAATACCAATTCCAAATACAAGGCAATGGGTCAAAAAAAAATATATGGAAAACTCAACAAAGTCTTGATGTGGGAATGAGTAACAGGAATGCAGAATGTAACACAATGAGCCGTCTTGCAGCAGTTACGTAGATCAGGAGTTGAGGATATACTCCAGTTAATGTGTTCGTCCGTGTCCGTCAACACGGCAACTAGCATTTATATATACATTCAGCCACTTCCTGAAAGTTCGAGCACATACGACCGTCGCCACCAACGTGGAATGCTCTAGAACAGTAGTCACCTCGTGTTTATATTTTTCAAAGGGAGGTGATTCTAAAGTACTGCCTTAGAGGCGTGCCGCTTAAATAATTCTCTATAGGAAATGTGATCCATAATAGCTAACACTAAAACCTTAAATATTGTGACCCATTTACAACTACTACTAATAATTAATAACAACTCTAATCACGGATAATACACTCTCGTAACATACATCTTTTGTCTTCAAACTCTTTTGTTTCTGCTAGCTGTAATTCCGGAAGTGACACTGCAACTCTGGTTGCAGAGATAACAGACTAAAAAAACGTTGTAGCTTTTCCATACAGTCTTTGTTGTGATATTGACAATGAGTCTGGCGATGTTAAATACCGTATTTTCGTATAAGACGCCCTTGCAGCGTTATTGGCTATGTCACCGTTCATAGTAACTACTCTTGTGAAGTAGGCTCATTAAGCTAGAATTTGTATAAATCGATATACTGTCAAACCTGGCAAGAGTTTATCATCAATATTGAACACCACAAGCCTCAAACACCTTTCGACTGACTTGCGTTATCAGTTAGAACTCTCTTTGAAATACGTTCGTATTTGTAATATATTCCTACGAAACTGTTGGAGTGGTATTTTGCTTGACAGTAGTGCAAGAAATTAATGAAACGTCACACCAACGGAATAAAGAATTTGTTATCCCTAAAATAATTTCTTCTATGTTCTGTGAAACTGATCATGACGTTTGGGATGGGAAACCAAATATGCTGACGACCATGTACATACCCATACATAATGAATGAATGAATGTTTTGAAGTCTGGCTTACATTATACCTTTGTATTCAAATCAGTAAGAATGAATTTGCTGTGGAAGTGATAAAGCTTCCTGTGTTCCACAGGGATTGGTACTGGTTGTGTAGTACTGACATTCCTCTACATGCCACATTACAACCTGTATCTGGCCTGGCCGATCTACTACATGGTGAAGTCCTGCTCCAGCGTCCTGCCCTGGACAACCTGTGACAACAGCTGGAACACAGACCTCTGTGTAGAAGACTTAACGAACGTCACCCACAGCAGCGACGGTGGAGCTACACCGTCTGTCAATAAAGTCGCAGAGCGTTGGGAAAATGTCACTCTCGCTCACTCTGCGTCCGAAGAATTTTGGCAGTAAGACAGTAATATCCACTGTCATATGAGTGACTGAATCTTTCTAAATAAGAATTGTGTATAGTGCATTCTTCAAAACACTCTTCAAATCTGTAATCTGTATTTTAGTCACTCTGCTCTTAATTATGTAAAATATATTTATAGTGGCAAGAGCGTCACTCGGCATGCTCTATTAATGACACATTTGTTACTGAAAGGGTAAAAAACACCCTTTTAAAATGTGTAAACAAGGACACTGGTTGTGAGACAGTCCTAACGCCCAGCAAGACTTTTTCTGTACCGTCAGAATCTCGTATCCCAAAAGGAGAAATTCTCTTAATCCCAGAGCTAGGAAGGCAAACATACACGGTACAAGTGTGTGGGCCTTATTATTTCTGAGTGAATGAGTGAGTGAATTTAGTTTACGTCGCATGCAGCATTATTCCATTTATACGGCGGCGGTGAATAATCGAATCTGGAGCAGTGCTCAACAGTGACGAATCAAGTGGTCAACTTCATGAGCATTGATCTGTGTAACTTGACATCTGTCAACCAAGTGAGCTAATCTGACCAACCGATCCCGTTAGTCTCATCTCACGACAAGCAGACTCGTCTTTTACATGGGTTGCTGAAGATATATTCTACACTGGACCTTCACGGGTCATTATTTTGGGTATTGTGTATAGACATAGAGAATACTAAACTATGCACCGTGTAATACCATATTGAAATGCCATTATGAATCGAGTGAATTGTTTGGTATCTAACGAGTTGCATAAATATGGTGTTACACGGGACAAAGTTTAGAATTTTATTTATTACTCACTCAACATTAGCAAAACGTACTTCTTTATATGAAGAATTCAACGAATGTGGCGACGCTCTACTCTCCACGTGTCAATCAAGGTCTAATACTATTGTGACAGAGGTATTAGCATTGTGACGTCATAACTGTGCCGTCATACACACGGCATCAGGCGATGGTATAACACTATATGTAATAACTTTGTAAAAATATAAAACAGCGATATCTTCAACCGGTGAACAATAAATTGTAATGAAAAAATAATAACAAGCAATACAATAACCGGAATCGACCTTCCATAGACCCTTCCTGAACGAACTAACCAAAATGCCAGTTTACCGGTAATTACTGCTCAGAATATGCCATCCAGACATTTATTTGAATACAAGAACTCAACCAGTTTAACATCCCATTTAATATTATTACATCTATAAGTGATATGTAATCAAAATCAACTGTCTGTGACTGATGAGTGACGAACGAACATCCATGCTAGTGCTGACATCTCTGGTCATTTATTTTATTAACTATGTATATTTTGTTCCGACTCAACTGGCTTCATTCAGTTTGTGATCTTATC
Source organism: Haliotis asinina (assembly GCF_037392515.1). Lineage (NCBI taxonomy): Eukaryota > Metazoa > Mollusca > Gastropoda > Lepetellida > Haliotidae > Haliotis > Haliotis asinina. The sequence goes on along the minus strand of NC_090290.1, from coordinate 12,983,050 downwards.
CGCCACTGCTGTTGTCAATACGTTTCATGTATACCATCATGCTGTTTTTGTTAATTCCTATCGAGTCGATCTTGTGCTGTAAAACTTCAAACTGTAGACTATTACCACTGCAGCATGTACTGAAATATGTTCTTGAATCCAGACTTGTATTAGAAACTGTCGTAAAATTTTAACTGCACACAACCAAAACGTGTCTTTGCAGCTGACTCAATACGCATGAAAAATGATTAAGGCCAGGCACTTACAAATGACGCATAAACAGAATCCTGTCTTATAGACGGAACTTCGTTTTCCTATGGCACAGTATTTCTGTTTACAGGTACAATGTACTGAGTATCTCTTCTGGTTTCGATGACGTGGGGTCTTTACAATGGCACATAGTCGGGTGTCTCTTTGCATCAAATGTGCTGATCTTTCTAAGTCTGATCAATGGCATTAGGTCCGCCGGCAAGGTAAGACAATGCTGAACTCTAGCACTCCTCCCATGTTGGGAAAACATGACCAGCTAGAAATATGTACGTACCATGTTTATCTAAAGACGTATTGTTTTGAAAAGATGCCAGTATACACTATAAAGCATTCTTTGAAACTAGGTCGTGTATGTGACTGCACTGCTTCCATACATTCTTCTGCTGTCCATCTTCATCACGACGTTGCTAAAGCCTGGAGCCACAGACGGCCTTCTATACTTCCTAGTCCCCGACTTCACACAACTACTTGACATACAGGTGCGTTACTACGTGACATACAAGTACGTTACTGATGAAAGCACGTTCAGAATGTTTTAAAAAGTTGAAGAGTGAGTGAAGAGTGAGAAAATGAAGATGGTATTCAAGACGAAAAAGCGGATTGTGCATTTTCCACAACAGATTATCTGGCGTTAATTTGTCTTGACATCTCATAGTGTCTGTGAGCATCACATACATAGTGCACTGGAGATGACAAGACTTTATGGATGATCAACTTCTTTACTGTGACAATGGCGGCGTTTTGGTAGAGATTCGTATACCGTTTTACAGACATGTCGCCATTGCCAAAAGTATGTTAAAGTCTCATCAGCAAAATACGAAACACTTTTAAATTTTGCAGCTTTATTTGCTAGCGGTCGATATGGAAGATTGAATCTAGACTAAATAATGTATTCATTTTTTTTAAAAACATGCTCTATATTTTAATATCGATATAGTTGGTTTTACACCTACAATTGTGATACTTTACTGTTTTATTACCCACTATAGACGTGTAATTATTCTTGGTATGGGTGCAATATTACCGGAGCGATGTATACTTTTAATTAGAGCTGCGACGATATCTCGTAGTATCGATAATCTTGATACTTTATCGGACGATAAATGTGTCGATACTTGATTTTGTATGGTGATATACGTTGACCTTAAAATTGTTTATTTTCATTAAATAGAAAATAACAGAAGATAGTATATCGTGATGTGAATCGAATCACATCGTATCGTTCCAAGATATCGCAATACATAGTGTATCGTGAAGTTTCTGTATCGTCACCCCTCTACTTTTAACATATTTCAGGTCTGGTTGGAAGCGTGTTTGCAGGTGTTTTTCTCACTAGGACCTGGCTGGGGGATGATTGGGACCGCGGCAAGCTACAAAAAATTCCACGAACCTTGTCTCAGGTTAGTAGGATTGTGTCATTTGCTGGAAAGCCTACTAGTCTTAATACCTCCTTCATTAGTGAGCACATGGGTGAGTGAGAATGGTTTTACGCCGCCTCCAGCAAAATCAGTGCGGCGGACACCAGAACTGGCTTTCATACATTCTACCCACATGCTGAATCGAACCCGGGTCTTGGGCGTTACGGGCTAACGCTTTATCTACTAGGCTAGCCTAGGGGGTGGGCAGATAGAAGGCATATACTTACCATAATCTGAAAATTTTAAACATTTTCCTTGTACAATGGAAGATGTCTAAACCGGCATTCATTGGGACGGAAGAAATTATCCGGTTTAGACAAAGTGCTGGATTCCAACAATATGTATTGATCGTATTGTTATCACGTAATCTGCCTGTCAAGACGGTTCTCCAGTACCTGGTGATGGTATGTTATTGATATTTGACATGTAAATGTCTCACTGAAATGCATACTTTTACAGAGACTGCCTCATACTGTCCTTTATATCGGAGGGGACCAGCATCTTTTCTGGCCTGGTGACGTTTGCTGTTCTTGGAGTGATGGCGCAGAAAACAGGCGTCCCTATTGCGAACGTAGTATCAACAGGTAGGCAAGTGAGGCACTGTAGGTTGTGCTGCAACTTTATATTGATCCGTCCATAAAATCTTCACTGTTTTACCGCTTAGTCTAACGTAAGTATCTTTACTCTTGATGAAAGGTCAATAAGTCAACAATTAATTGAAAACTGACACAAAACTATCCATATGTTACTAAATTAGTCTTGTTTCTGCCAATAAAAGAGTAGTGCTTTCTTCCAGCACAGTTGGTCTCCACAGCATTGACACTTTAATATGGAGTTACAAATGTGGAACATATACTGGACAAAAATAGTTGGAGATATATGTAAATTTTGAAATTATGAATAATGATCTATGTATTAATTGGCAGTCTGATGAAATATCAATCATAAAAATAAAAACATGCTAAATTATTTTGTCCAGTATATGTGCATATCCTAGAAGAAAACAACTGTGAAGTTTAACATTAGAATATGCTAGAATATAACATTATAATGGTACTTTTTCGAAGCAGCCTTATTGAGAGTTCAGACACAACTGTCTGCAAACCGAATGTGATAAACTTACATATGCATATATATGCGAATAAGCACTTAATACTTTCACACATTGCACCCATATGGGGAATCGAACCCGGGTCATCGGCGTGACGAGCATACACTTTAACCACTTGGCTTCCCCACCGCCCCTTCTTAACATAAAGATGAGTTAATATTCAGTCCGTCTGGCGGATGGGATTTGCTTATATATTCTGTACATGAGAGAGCAGAGCTCCAGATAATATTTCAAGCATTTGGGTATTTACTCAGATGTCTGTTTATGTATGAGTAATTGCATTTTTTAGGAGTAACTAGTATTTTGTGTACTCCCACTACTTAAGAGAATTGAGTAGTTTTACGCCGTTTTGTTATTCTTATTGGGTACTTAACTCCTCAAAATACATAAATAAAAATGCATTTCAATAGACTAAAAGTCTTTGGTAATTGTCATATTGCCAAACATTTGGCATCCATTTCTAAATACTCAACATGGAAGTCACGCGACTATTAAACCCATCTAAACCCCTGGTTACGGCTATGGCAGTATGTGTATATCGGCATCGCCTGCCATTAGCTAATGCTCTTGAATAGTTTGGGCGCCACCACGAATCATACGCAAGCCAGTTTAGTTAAATGCGTAAAGTAAGCAAAGTGTTATAGACCTATTGGGTTTTAAGTGACTCATGCGTTTTATTTTGTACTCCAAGATTTCTAATTTATTAAATAAATGTGATTGTTATTGAGTAAAATACGCAACTACGCGCCTTATCAGGAATTCTGTATGAGGAAGAACTGGCAGGAACAAAGGGCTCAATTCGTAACAGTCGGGCCGACATGTAGAGAGTGTTGGCTTCGGTGCATTAAGAGATACTCTGTGCTTGTGAATCATGACATGTCTCTGACAGCATTCAAAGCTACAAATACACATTCAGTCATTTGTTAAACGTTTTCATCAATTTAATCAAGCGTTTATCAATCTTTGTGTGTCAAAGATCCGTGTTAAAACTGTGTTCAGCAACCAATCCTTGCTGTAAAAGGCAATCCTTGCTGTACCGGGATCGGGTGGACAGGCTTGCTGACTTGGTTGACATCGTATCCCAGTTACGTAGATCGATGGATTGTTTGGTACAGACTCAATTATTTACAGACCGATGTCGCAGAGCTGAAACAGTACTCAGTGTAGGGTTAACCAACAAACCTACCAACCCACTTTGTGTGTCATATCTTTAGTTAGAAATATTTTCTTGGAGTGAGTGAGTTGGGTTTTACGCCGCACTCAGTAATATTCCAGCTTTATGGCGCCGGTCTGTAAATAATCTAGTTCGGACCAGACAATCCAGTGATCAGTAACATGAGCATCGATCTGCGCAATTGGGATCCGATGACATGTATCAACCAAGTCAACGAGGCTGACCCCCCGATCCCGTAGTCGCCTCTTATGACATGCATAGTCGCCTTTTATAGCAAGCATGGGTTCCTAAAGGCCTGTTCTACCCTGGAATTTCGCTAGTCAATTTTCTTTTGCATAACTGTATTGTGCTTAAGGTCCAGGCTTGGGATTTGTAACCTACCCAGAAGCTCTTGCCCAACTTCCGCTTCCTCAGCTGTGGTCATTCCTGTTCTTCTTGATGTTGCTGATGGTTGGCTTAGATTCTGAGGTACGGAAGAGTGAGTGAGTTACTATTTAACGTCACAGGTACGGAAGAATAACATCAGAGGATTGTGTAGATAAATGTGTATGTACATGGTAAAGCATAAACAACAGTTGATCTCCGGTAACCTGTATGATTAGTGTAAGTACTCTGGCATGATAGGTTGGTCACGCCTGCTGACTACGTCTGTGTATGTCTATATCTCGATTGCGGAGATGGATAATTATAATGTGAATCACTGGATTGTCTGATCTCGACTCGAGTATTTGTAGACTGTTGAAGTGCATTTACGGACCACTAGCCGATCAACACTACGGCTGAAATATTGCTCAATGTGACGTTACATATCCAACCAACGAAGGTTGGGCCATGGACCATGTGTAAAATATGGCTAGTTTGGATCTGGATACATGTATCTAATCTAATCATGGTTTACATACGTGTCAGACCCACAGTAAAGCAATATAGGTATACAGATATACCAAATGAATACACCACACCGTCTTTCGTTTGTTGTAGTTTATGGCTACTGAAGTGGTCATTACTGCGTTAGTGGACCACTATCCACAACAATTGGGCAAGAAGAGGAAGCTTGTAACAGCTGGACTCTGCCTTACCTTATTTGTTCTTGGAATCGTCTTCTGCACACAGGTTACTATGCAATGATTAATAATACGTCCAGAAATACAAGACTTACCACCAAATTCAGTCAAAGTCAAGCAAAAGTTTCCATGGAAACGCAGAAATATATTTTATTTCTAAAAAATTCCAGTACACCTCATCATCTATCTATATACCAAGTGTGATTTAGAAATAGTTAAAAGTTTTCAACTTCTTTTCGGTATAAGAGCATTACCACCAAATTCAGTTGCTACGGAAATCGAAATTGTTGCCACGGAAACGCAAAAAAAGTATTATATTCAGAATTCCAAAACTACCAAAAGGCACCAGCAAGTCCGGTGAAGACACAGTGGGGAGTTTTGAAGTTTTCCTCCAGAAAAGACAAAGGTGCACATGGAGTCCATTTTAATATCCCCCACCCCATCCACACCCACACCCCCGCCCCACCCAACAACCCCCCACCCAATCCCCGCAAAACGCGTTGTTGGGTTAATATCGCATAGAGACCTAGGTGAGATTTCATAGTCTGCAATAGTAATAGCAGTGTATTCGCTGCAAGAAGAACGTTAAATGTATCCGAACGACAATCTGAGCGATTTGGTTGATTGTCATCGTCCATCTGTCACGCAGATCAATTTCTGAATTGTCTAGACAAGACTCACGTATTTTCCCATATCCATCAGTAAGTTGGAGTATTGTTAAGTGCGAAACTATGACAATGATCTAGCATCGGATAAGATGGCTCAGCCGAGGAGCAGGTACAAGTGATATGCCATGTGTAACAAGGACAGTGAATGACGCATATTTCCTAACTATATTTCAGGGAGGACCATACATGTTCCAGCTGATGGACTGGTATGAAGCCTCCCTTGGGCCAATGGTGTTCTGCACAGTGGAGTGTGTTGCCGTTGGGTGCATTTATGGTTCGTATAATACCAGCGGTATGTGATAAATAATAGTCTTTTACCACATCCGTCACTGTTCCCAGATAAATAAGACAATGCAAATATCTTAAATGATATAGTAGGAGAAAATATTCTGGCAATGTAAACTACTTCAATCTCAATGTCTTACTTTACATCAGGAATTAAACAAATGGTAAACGACGTCGAGATGATGCATGGGCAACGGGTATCGCCTTGTATGAAGGTTCTCTTGGTGTTTGTGACACCAGCAATCTTAATAGTAAGTAACTGAGAATTGTTTTAGGCCACATATATATCAAGTGTGTTTCATCCACTTACGCATAAGCTCATGAGTCTTCGCCTTGAAAATTGTCGATTTAATCAAGGCTAACAGTATGTACTTCAGTCTTGAAAATCACTTGTCGCCACTTCTCAGTATTAATGTACAACACCACTACTGCCTTTCAATGACATTCTGATTCTGACGTTGATCAATTGTAAAATTGAGAAGAACCGTAAATCATTTTCATATCCCAATGAATCTCCAGCAATGCACAGAAGGTAATGTTCAGAAGTGTTGCAATTATGAAACCATCAACCCCCATTCAACGTTTTATGTAATCGCAACGTGTCTTTGATGTTTTTATGTCAGATCGCTTTCATCCTAACCCTTCTCCGGTACCAACCCCCGACTTACGGCAAGTATGTGTTTCCCGGCTACGCCTCTACAATTGGCTGGATCATTGCAGTGCTGCCCCTTCTACCGGTACCTGTCTCCATGGTAATGACTGTCAGGAAGCACATGGCGACCAATTCCCTAAAAAAGGTAATGCGAGTTCTTGTGATACCTTGAGGTAATTGGAACTCGCCTGGTCCAGTTTCTAATGAACCAGGGATGGAACGAGAGTGTTTCTAGGTCCTTTTCTTTTACTAACGTGACCAGTGTTGAAAGTCATGGTTTTTCATCTTTGCACAAACGTTCCTTGTGTCAGTGAAGTTTATTTCAAAGTCTAGAAACATCAAGCAAATGTTTAACACCTCATGTATCAACGATATAAGATTACGTGTACATATAAGCTTAATGTCAGACGACAGAATCTCTTATGAAACACCCCTATTTCATAATGAATCTTCAACACTTTCTTCTGATAAAGCAGACTTGTACAAGTTAACAGAGATTTCATGCCCGGTTGGTGGTTACTCATGGTATATCGGATGATCCATGACCCTCCAGGAGCAGCACAGGCCTCATATTATATGAGAAGTGTAGTTGAAGATGAGGCCCATTTTCTATCGAAATCTAATATATATTCCGATATAAGGTCAATGTAATATCAGAAGGCACGATCACTTAAACCTCGGTTTAGCTTGATGACCCTCGTTGACTAGACCATTCTTATTATGCGATGTCACAACCTAGTACATTCCTTAGCTGCTTCATCGTTATTTATGATAAAATAAGAAAAAGTAAAAAACGTATGACATTACACCACAACCTTTTCTCTATACCCTCACCTTTTTATGGTATGTTTGGATACATATATCAATGCACTGATGCATAGACTTTTAGGCTTCTCTCTCTCTCTCGGCATAATTGTTGGCAGAATATAGCTTATAAGTCACATAGGCCTTCGTGTACTTCAGCGTATCATGCCGATTATGTGTTGGGAAATGGACTGTTTTGTGTAGTTTTAGTGCGATTGATTTGGATTTTGTTCCGTTTTCAGAGTCTGAAGCTTTCTTTGAGTCCTGCCGATGACTGGCTTCCTGCAGATGTCAGATACAGGGATGAGTACAGGCTGCACTGTCTGGCAAGACGACCAACCTGCATTTCCAACATAGTGGATATGTTCAAGCAGTAAAACAACATAAATGTGCAAATCTATATATAGAAGCCCCGGGTTGATCTAGATTCATCGTCTTTGGAAAAATGAAATGTTACTGCATATATACAGTAAAGTTCCATTCTGGATTTTCGGTATTGATATGTTGTGTGTAAGGCAATATCAATAGCATGCAAATCAGAGTTGTTGTTTGGGGTTTTTCTTCTCTCCCTTGTTTTCGTTTTGTTTTGGGGTTTTTTTTATTCCTGTTGACCTTTGCTTCAACTCAGACTAATCACATCAGACTCTTATCTTGGCTGTTCCCAGTCCCACACTCATCTTCGAAGAAGATGCGACCAGAGAATGTCATTGCTTCAGGTCGTTCATTCTACCATCTACCATCCCATTCTCCATTGCCCATAGTTTGGTCATCTACCTTCAGTTGTTGAAATCCTATGGTCTTATTAGTTCTAGTTAAATGACTAATAATTTTAAACCTATTGTTATTTTGATTTTATTATTTCTTATTGTATTGATCTGTAATAAATCGGTAATTGGTATCCCAACATCATGGCTCAACTATTGCCATTGTAACGATAAATATTAACTCACTCATCCACTCTACCTTCCCAGACCACTCTCACTGATTCACCCGGGAGCCCAGAATTTGGATATCACCTACTGCGTCGCTGCCAAAAGATAATATGAAGCAATGTCATGTAAACACTGAACAAAATCACCCTCACTGCTATGATGTGGCACAAGGCACATTTGTACTGATTCTGAAGACCTGTTGTCTACAAGGTACCCTATATGTATGCAAGCGATCGGTTCCTTAAAACATATAGACAGTTTCTATTTTCTTCAGCTTCTTTTCAGATTGCTTCTATCAGTTAACGATATTCACAGAAACACAAACTACAAATAAAATCTCTAAAATAAATGGAAGTCTCTTACAAACCATGCGTGTAGAGCTAAATATGGTGTAGTTCGATTCCATATGTGCATACCTGCTTAACTGTATTGATTTTACTATCACAGGGGATAAATATTTCAATGTGAAAACTGTACAGGATCGTGATGATAATGCTGATCGTCATTTCGTATTTGAATTTTGAAAAGAAATGGAATTGTTAGATAAATTTTGAAGATGTTTTGCACATAGATATTTTGTATTTTAAACATGGTAGTATAAATAAGCAGCTGCGATTGTTAAAGATTATTGTCCACCTGAGAGGATAAGTCCCAAAACTTTAAAAGTCAATCATACGTTTTAATCGTAGTATTTCTGGGGGTTTTTTTTGTTGTTGTCTCTTTTTTTTTTGATTGTTTGTTTGGTTTTTATGTTGGTTTCTTTTGTTGGTTTTGTTGGTTTTGAGTTTTTTTGTTGTTGTTTTTTGTTTGTTTGTTTTTATTTTAGCTAAGTCCTAGCACTATCGCCAGCGGCTAAAGGGATATTGTAAATCCACCTAGGGTCCAAGCAGGTAGCAAATGTAATAATGGCCCCATGGTCCTTAGTGTGGTGGTCTACCTTCAGGCCGTCGACTGGAAGGATGAAGCAGTCTAACTCGTCATGGTGGTTGTTGTTTGTTTTCGGTTTGTACTTTCCCTCTCTTCCTCTTTGGCCAACATGAAACGTGTTTTCATGTTTTCAACAGCTTGTGTCGTGATAGTACCAACGCTGTATGTTACACTAGCAGTGTTTGCAATAGTTTGTCTGAGGGTCATCAGGACCTGCTGTCGCCTGCAGGCGTTACAACCTACAGACCAAGCATGAAACCAACGTGCTCATTTTGATGACCAATAAATATAAAATAGACTACATTAAATTTGTACAGAGTTTCACAACGTTTCTACAAAACCAAAAAGTATTTGTTTGTTGACTGGCGTTGACATTCCCATGCTCTGGAATACCAGGAAGTGCAACTGCACGTTATAGTAACATGATGGATCGTGGATGATTTCCGAACACTTCACTTGTCAAGTCATGTGTTTGTCACGCCTGCTGCTGGTGGTTCTGGTGTCTCACTGATATTAATGCAGCACGGAGCTGATATTGTGGGACACGGCACGAGATACAACGGCATGGCTTCTACCTGTAGGACGATGACCTGCCCAAACCAGATTATACAGGAGCTGATATTGTGAGCCACGACACATGGTACAAGGGCATGCCTACAACCAGTAGGTCATCATTAGGTCGTCACAAATCAATTATAGGTTGGTGGTACCTGGACTAAACCAGATCCTTTGTGGTGCTGATGGTCCGAACAGTACCTCTCCAGCGGACTGTGTATGATCAGTCAACGATTCCAGACCGGCCATGGTGACTGCCTCAAGACAAACGAAATCTGGTCACATGCAGTGATGTCCATCGAGTTTGTGCGAGACCATGGGACAATTTGTCACTACAGGTTGACCACGAGAACCACAACCATCACCAAAAGCAGTATTTCTTTCTTTCATGTCGATGAACGCGTCAGTAATACACTCTGGGTGTATTTCGAATTGAATACAAATATTTCTAAACTACACTTGTGGTATGAACACAACCTCACTATGCCGTTTATTTCAATGTCCGTATGTACATATACACGTTGTTCAACCAGTAATTACACACCTCTGCGAATCTGTTTTAATTTCATTTTTGCGGGTGCTTCAGTGTTCATATTAAGGTGGTTCATATGAAGAATGAATTACTGTCACACATAAAAGTGTGTCGTTGCTCCCACTCCCACTGACAACATTGCCCCGGATATGTGTAAACATCAATGTAACGAATGTGTCATAAACAATCATGGTATAAAGAAACATCTAATAGTGCCACAACACGAATCCACGCATATAGACCAAACCAATTGCTGCGTATAACAAAGGTTCCATCAAATGCCTGTCTTAGAGATAGATCATAATCATTAACGGATATTCTTTTAAAAGGACACTACACATAGTTTATAGTTAATGCTAGTCGATACTAATGCATATATGATAAAGACATAGTATCACTTCATAATGCTCGCCACCATGCCCATAGGTTGACTCCGATGTCCATCAATGTTACGATCCTGAACATGTTTAGGACGTCATAGAAAATCAGCTTTTAAGCTTCTTTGGAATAGGAACATTTTGAGTATGCAAAAAGTCTAAGCTAAAAAGCCTTTTCCTGTCCTTTTTGATAAAGCGAATGCATTTACTTACTCTCCTTGAAATTTCCGTTCAGTTTGACAGAAAGGTGATTGCCAAGACTCAGGAAAAGCGTGCTAACTATGCGGGCCTCGCCTTTGAATTGTCTTCCTTGCATCCGTAGTACATTGTCGTACATTTCAGTTGTTCTCGGTGCCCTTGATTTGGTACCTCCTGATATCTAGGCGTTGAGCGTATCTGTGTCCTCCACCAGGAGCACATCCCTTCTGACACTCTAAATAATGCAGAAGGCTGCAGTGTTGGGAAGCCTTCATATTGTCCGGAAAGTTCTTGGTCGGTTCAGCCAAATAGCGCTTCATAGAGATGTCATGTTTGCTGTGTATAGGGGAAACCACTCCCACTCGGATTTACTAGAGATGGAGGGACGTTCCCGACTCTCAAGGGTTTAAAACTTCTGCTAATCCCGGGAAGTACTGGTTTCTCCGACTTATTAACTATTTTGTTTTGTTTTGTTTTTGTTTTGTTTTTTTGTTTGTTTGTTTGTTTGTTTTCTTTCAAATAATGTATAACGATCAACATCGAACAGCCACCAGCAAAACAACATTGATGGGTAGCACGCAAGTGATGGAATAGCCGGTGTCAACTGGAATGCAACTGGCAGCCAACACGCGCAATGCACCTGCTACCCGCATCGTTTTTGCACATGCGCTGCCGACAGTACCCGTCTTCTGAAGAACAAACGTGTCATACTGACAAATAATCTTATTCTTCACAGTGATCCTTCGTAGCCCAGTTGATAAAAACGCCAGGTTACAAAGCGAGGTTTGCAGATTCGAAACCAGTTATCGCCACTATGTGTTAGACGTGTTCAGTAATGTGATATTTTACGATCATTGACACGAAGACAAAGTTGTATCAATATCATAGGTTTAGAAATGATCAGTGCAAGGTCACAGCAGAGATCTACCTGATTTTGGAAGGAACCCATGTACAATTCACGTCCCAGGGATTACTACTCACAACCCAGGGATAAACAATTCACCACACATGGACTTGCAATTCACATCACAGGGATTTACAATACACATCTCTGATTATATAGTGTAAGCATATGATACGACCATGAAAAGACTGGGGCAAACCGTTATAAGTGAGTCAGGGTGACAAGTGCAGAGAGGACAAGGAACCTTAGCTTACAATGGTCCTTACTAGCCTGGAATGGTCCTTACTGTGCCAGGATCACCAGAAACCTCTGTACTGAACATGTCTTTGTGTATGGGTTTGTTTGGGGATTTTGTTTACGACACAACATTCGCCTGTGGAGGATGGTCGTCATATCTGTTCGTGTGTCGCCATGCTTGCAACCACCGTAGGTACTCAGCCAGGGGTGCGGCCTGCTTCACCTGGGGGAGGAATGTGTTGTTGGTTGAAAATGGGATTTGCAGGCTCATTTTAAAGAAGAAACAATTCTAGGAAACGAAGTGATCTATAGTCCAAATAGCATGGCTGAATCAAGATAGTATAGTATTCAGTAACAACTAGCGTCACTCAGTAACAGGAGAATGCTATTCAGTATATTTGCAATGCATTGTTCGAAATTAGTTTTGTGTCTCCAGAACACATTAGCTGTAAACACACTTCAGATGGATTTGTCAGTATTTATACGATTAATATTTTAAGGCTGTGAACTGGGTGTTACTTTAATATCTGACATATGTTTTCTTCGAGGCATGACAAAAGAACAAGACGTGGTAAGATGGTTAAATTGTTATTATTTCATTGCTGAGATCTGTGTGATGTAGTCGATACAGTGCCAGTGATACAATCAGTTCCATGAGGCTACAAATCATGGATATGTCAAGTCGCAAGAATTAAAAAATCGAAATTTCTCAGTTCAATAGTGTGCATGGCCGCCCTGCGCATTCACCGCACCGTTTCCTTATCGACTGCCTGATGCTTGTGAACACGTTGTTGGGGATTCTCCGCCATTGCTCTTGCAAGGCAACGCCAAGTTCTGAGGTTTCCACGGATGACCAGAAGTCGGGAATGGTTGTTCCTACTGAAAGCACCCAACACCATGCAACTTCCGCCCCGAATCTGTCAACTTTCCGTACACAACATTGGGCATACCGTTCATTACGTCGTCTCCAGACTCTATGCCTGCCGTCTGCGAATCTGAGGGTACACCTGGATTCATCGCCACAGACGACTCGATTCCAGTCTCTGTGGGTCCATCAGAGGTGACGTTGACGTTGATATTGCCCACGATATCGACGTCGAGAATGGAGATTGGCAGCCCTCAACCGATTTCGAATGGTCTGTGAGCACAGTCGATTTAAACATCTTGACGGTCTTCTGCTCGTGCCGTCACACGTGGACGACCCGACCTTGGGCGATCAGAAGTGGTACCAGTTTGTTGTAGGCGACCTCGCAAGTCATACGCATTACGACGGCTGCATCCCATTGATCTTGCGAAGTCAATAACTGATCTTCCCGCTGGCAACGGTACGTTCACGTTGCTCATTTGACAATCGTGGCATTTAAGGTACCGTTAGAACTGTGGTTTAAAACTGTTTTTTTTTCCATTTCTTGAGGCCAATACAAACGTGCAAATGAAGAAAACTTCGATGCGAAGACAACCTGATTTGGCTATAACGTCATTTGCACGACGAATGGATGGGTTTGAGTGGGTTTTGCTAACGTTTTTCTAGAGTTGGGATCCCATTTCGGATACACAGATGTATCATCAGTGAAAAAAATATTCATTAGTTCATTCATTCATTTTTGGGAAGTTTCTTTTTTGACTCAGTATATATCCACTCAGTCATATGTGAATAAACGGGAATCTGAAACACAACTGCTATTTATATTGTATTGTCCATATAGTGATATTAGTTTTAACTTCCTATGCTAGTTCTAATTGTGATGTTCTAGTTGTTCTACTGTCCTTTGTCGACAGGATTTTATAAAATATATAAAATAGAAATATTCCATTTCAATGTCAAATATCTTGTCATCACGATAGGGCTGAAATATTGCCGATGTGACGTTCAACCTGTTTATCTAACATTACCTCCCAGGACACGGTGAGACAATTTGCTTTCAGGGCCTGACAAGAGACTGTATTACCGTGTCTAAAGACAACGTTTGTAGTTTTGTGTGTGTGTGTTTTTGTTTTGTTTGTTTGTTTTGTTGGGTTTTTTTTCTAAACACTGATTGGACAGAAAAAAAATCATCTAAGGCGCAGAATAACGGAAGTTACACCTCCCTCGCATTTATTCTCTGATATACACTCTCGACATTTGATGATTTAATTTATTTGATTGCCCGAAACAAAAACTGACTTGTCGGGCGATGGGACTTTTTAACCGCCGCACCGGTACAGACTTAATCCTATCTCTCTGCGCTCTATGGTATACATACACATAGCTACGGCAATGTTTCTGTAATAAATCCTGGACTTGGATTATACCATGCAAACAACCCACCCAAAAGAACCTCAGTCAGGATGCAATGAAAGCTGCAGTACTGGCATCAGATACAAATCATATTATCGACTTTAACTTTATTTGTTTGTTATTTGTTTGCCGCCACAATCAGCTATGACAATACGTCTTATGAAATCTTTAGGTGACGGATATATTCAATAGACAGTATTTGCTCTAGAATCCTTACCATCTGATTGTTCTCGTTATCGAAGGGGAATTCGCTATCTTGTTGGACCATTGAGATAGAAGTTCATAAACACGAGTTGTATACTTGACCTTGACATAAATCAGGACGGCAAACTGGTCCCAAGTAGTAGTCTCAAAGAGCCTTCATCCCCAAAGGAAATTCTTATGCTGAAGCCGCGATATATAACGTAGACAGTCAATGTAATCAGTGAGCATACAACCACATGTTCCTGTTGCGAAGTATCATCTGGCAAAGCGACGCTCTTGCCCAACTCCACATTGTAGATAATGATCTTTGTTACATTCATGTTCTGCTTTGAGGCACGCTCCCTCTGGAAACAGTTCCGTCTGAAACTAAAGAGGTCATTATTAGCAGCAGAATAAAAGCGTTCCCACTGCGACCAACAGCGATCAACATAACCACTGATAGCCAGAAAGGTCATTACTGGTAACACTAGTATGAAAGACGGCTGCTCATTGATGTCATCCAGCTAGGGTCCATGCAGGTAGCAGACGTACTGTAAGTCCCTGTAGACCCTAGTATGGTGATTTGCCTTCAATTGTTGGAGATCTATTATTTTGTACTGTCTTTAGTGATAACGCACTAGTTTCAAATTCATATCTGTGTAACTCTAGCATTTTAGTGTCTATTTTACTGCCGTGAATTGCTTTTTGCTGAACTAACTACGAGGCGACTGACGGGATCGTGTGGTCAGGATCACTGACTAAGTTGATCCAATCGCGTAGGTCGATGGCCATGATGTTGATCACTGGATTGTCTGGTCAGGACTTTTGATAAATTCCATATATGGGCGTAATCTCCCTTGATTTATAACATTCGGAACCAATACTGACTACTGACTTGTTCATCCACAAGGAAAATTTAAATGACAGACATCAAATCTGCTTTTCTGTAATGAGATGAGGAAACCAGTTGAAATCCAAGAAGATCCGGAGCTTTCGTGCCGTCTCACGGAAGCAGTCACAAAATTCCTGTACATGTCGGAGCCTGTTGTCTGTGGTTGAGATGTGATTCTAGAAACCGACTTGGTATCTTTGTGGTACAGTGTTACCTTGTACGCACATTTTCACAGGTGATGGTGGGAGAGACAAAATCATCAAAGAATTAGACACATCGCCTGTGATACCATTTTCAAATTCCTGTGTATCCATGGCCAGGAAAACAGAAATCGTGTCACCGCCAAGAGTGTGGTTGTAAGACTAATTCTCCTAAGACTTATCTAAATACTGCAACATCTGGTCACTGAAGATGACCTCCATGCAGCATTCGAGTCACGTACACTCAGCACACCACCAGAATCATCAAGTTTACAATTATAGCCGCAATCCTCACCGACAGCAACACACCAGCAGGTCCATCCACCCACTGCAAAGTCATCATCATCATCATCGTCGTCGTTGTCGTCGTCGTCACCGTCACCGTCACCATCATCATCATCATCATCATCATCAGAGGTCTCACTGATTGAGGAGCAGCATCAAAATATCAGGATAAACCCCAAGAGAGTTTCTGGACATTTTGCTCAAGCTGAACGCCTGGTGAAACTCAATCGTTTGGAACATGTTGCTGGAATTCCAGGTGATAATGTGACAATACTAGTCCCCTTTGTAGATCGTGGCAAAGGGGACACCCGAAATATCATGGGTGTGATATTGGATAGAACTGCGTCATCAAGGTATGTGTGATAGATACTAATATTATCTTACTTTCATTTAAATAATACCTTAATTCCTTTGGTCAATGACGCCTAAACAAGTTTACATGTCACAAGAGTGACAACTAGAAAAGTATTACCGCTCCAAACTCTCTACCGAGAAGCTGTATCGCTAACAATCTTATGACCTTATGATATGGCGCACGCATTGCACGGAGTTGGGAAAGCGTTCGAGTAATGTTTTGTTTTAGTTTACCGTGTACACACATATTTTACCGACTTTCACTGCTTTTCTTAAAACTATTTTCGACATTACGTCGTTTGCGCACTCAACTTAAACATAATTAACCATTTTAAAAGCAATTTTAAGTTTGTCAGAATATGTTTTACTGATCTAAAATAATCCAGTCGAGAGGCAGACGTCACTTTGTTTAGCAGCCTAACGATCTTCACAATCAAAGGAAAAGAAGATTTTGCAATTTAACATTTAATATATTTAATACGTCGTAAACTTCCCCGTCGGATAACACGGTCAGACGTAGGTCTTTTTGTAACACGGTTATAGCTGCGACAACAAGGCCTAAAGCAGACCTAATTGCGCAGATCGATGCTCATGTTGTTGATCACTGGATTGTCTGGTCCAGACTCACTCAAGTTAATAACCTGACATTGTATTCTTTGTAAGAGAACCCGCGATGAAGAAGGAATAATTTCCATTAGTGTAAATGGCATAGGTTTAAAAATGTGTAACAGGAAACCTGAAGTTTACATATCTTACAAACGCAATTCACGTAATTGTTTGTGTTTGATATTGGTGTTCAATTCGATATATAAAGGCTCCGTTTTGTGAGCTTAATGTGCACTCTAAACGACATGTCAGAATAGAACGCACATTGATGCAACTGATTCAATATATTCGTTCAGCTTGAGTGAAATGAAACATTGG
Source organism: Haliotis asinina (assembly GCF_037392515.1). NCBI lineage: Eukaryota > Metazoa > Mollusca > Gastropoda > Lepetellida > Haliotidae > Haliotis > Haliotis asinina. Next base: position 12,965,847 of record NC_090290.1, on the reverse strand, counting down.
CTAAAACAGAGAAAAGCAAGGGTGCTGAAACACACCAGCGCCATGTTTGATTCAAACACAACAGCCTATGCATTTGAAGGACAGACTCAGACTTGAATCTGTTTGCATGATTGTGTGTTCTAACAAGTCGTTCAAAGCGCTCATTAAGTACACAGAAAGTTGCATTTTCATAAGACTTTAAATGCCTTCACTCGGTTCATTTTATATGTATGTGACTATCACATTTTAGGGTGTTCCCATACTCTTTGTTTGTAATATAATATCCATTTTAGCAGTGAATTATTTATTGTTAATGCACTGAAAAAATAAAATATGCCAAACTATTGAGAAAAGAGGGGCAGCAGACTTCATTTTCACGGGATAGAGGGAGGTGGGGCGCACCCCTGCATTCCTTCTGAAATCTGCTTATGGTAGTCTTGTCAGGATGTGGCGCCCTTTCTATGCAGGCTATAGGAAAGGACTACTAGTTTACACCGACGTTTTATAAGGAACATGAAGTTAGAAACAGATTTGGGATTTGGGATTCGAATCCCGAATCTGATTTTTTTGTTCGGATTCGAGATTGAAATCCTGAAGTTGTATGTATGTATGTATGTATGTATGTATGTATGTATGTATGTATGTATGTATGTATGTATGTATGTATCGTGTCATGTATGTATCATGTATGTATCATGTATCTATCATGTGTCATGTATGTATCGTGTAGCATGTATCATGTATGTATCATGTATGTATCATGTATGTATCATGTACGTACATGATACATGATACATACATACATACATACATACATACATACATACATACATAACTTCAGGATTTAAATCTCGAATCCGAACAAAAAATTCAGATTCGGGATTCGAATCCCGAATCCCGAATCCGTTTCTAACTTCATGTTCCTCGTGTTATACACCAAGATCACTGCAATAACCGCTGTAATGTGCACCAGGGACATGAAAAAAATACTATCTAAACCGAAAGTGACTTCTGTTTATTTTTCAAGCACATGCCTCAACAAACTGTAAACAAGTCAGTAAAACAGGTATATAGCCGGTATTCAAACAGTATCAATAATATGAAAGAAATAACTCATGTCGATAGAATGTACAGTGTATGTGCGAACGTGTACACCTGCATGTTTTTTTTCAGGGTCATGAGAATTAGGTAGCCCAGTGTTCAAAGGCTCGGGTACATAAATACCTTACGGAAGTACAGTATACCGTGTTGGGATATTGCTAAAAGCGGCCTAAAACCATACTCTCTCAACGTCGTGAGGGATTCCAAGATCGCCTTCCATCGTAAGTATAAAACGGAAAGTGTGTACTATGCGTTGAGAGTTCACTCAGTAAATATATACACTTTATAGGGGTCCCATCCACATAGGTGTGCCTGTGTGTTTGCATGTGTGTTTGTGCATATGAACGAACTTGCCAACGCTTGTGTGTCTTTTGTGTGTCTGTGTGCACATGTATGTATGTGAGTAAACATACGCGTACATAGGATTACTGGCAAGATTGCCATGACAAAAATGCTTTCTACTGAAACAATGTTAACAGTATTCTTGATGACGGTTATGACGTAGCTGGCTTTATATATAGACAACACGAAAAAGCATATTTGGGATTGAATTCAACTGAAGATCAGTAGAACAGAATATCTTGTACAGCTTCTCAGTTATAGAGGGGCCATTAACCCTGTTCGATACCACTGAAGATGTTTATCATTGATACAGCACGCATTATGGGTGTTTCGCGGTCTATTCAAACCCAGGGAGACACAAACATTAACAACGGGCATAATTCAAAAGGCATAGAGATAGGCACCTTGTTCGTGTAACAAGAAGTCCCAAACACATTTCAGAAAAAAATGTCAGGATGTAATGACCTTAATGTAAGGTGTTGGTGTTTGGTCCAATTTCTTCAACGTTGATGGCATATGACTGAATAACGCAGTGTTAAGGAACCGATGTGTGCATTGAGACAATGAGCTCAATGAATTCGGAAAGAAAAGTAATGTAATTGAACTTTTAGGTCGAGTCCAGCGAGTTTATGAATTATTTTTGGGTTGCCGTAACCCAACATTCTGGTGAAGCAATTCGATGGCATGGATTGTCGTCTTCGGGAGCACCGGTGTAAATTCGGATCTGCACATATGGTTACTCTTTCTTCTTCCTCTTTTGAGCCTGGACAAGATTGTAATATGCTCCTTTCAGAGCTAAGAGATCAGTGTGCGTACCAACTTCGATTATCTCCCCTTGTTTTACGACCGCGATCTTGTCAGCGTTCTGAACAGTGGACAGTCTGTGGGCGATGACAATGCAAGTCCGACCTGCTCGGGCCCTGTCCAGTGCCTCCTGGACAATCTAAATGGAACAAAATCATACTGAATGACTCCACATAAAAAAGACAAGAGATTATATCTAAAATGCATGGCTGGTGTGTAAGATGTAAAGTGTTTTGGGATTATTGTTTTGTTCTTGTTCCGTGTCCTTTAAGTTCATATTTCGATAAATATACAGAAGCTAATGATGTGAACGGGGCTGATTAATCTTTCTTATGTAACACAACTCGCCATTTAAATGGAGGATAACTAAGGGATCGTAAGCATTGTGGATCACAGGATACTGACACAACCACCTGCAGTTATTCACATACTCGGGGGCCAGAGTAGTAGATTTGTATCATTATATTTTTAAGAGTGAAATACTGTAAATACTGGTGAAATAAAATTGATATTTCAGTGAGTAGAATAACATGTTGTTTCACTGAGTAGAATATCACCTTTTCAGACTTACTCGAAGTCTCGATCATTTACAAACAATGATGAAACTATAATAAATAGAATATTTTGTTAATGTTGTCAAATAACATGTATATTTCACTGCGCCACTCGTGAACAGATCAACTTTGTCAGACCTCTATGTCTTACAGATATCCACAAAATAATGTTTCACTGGCATGTGTTTCAAAAATATTCCTTAAGTGTGTTTGGGTTCTTTTTAAGACTATTAGACGTCCATGGGGAGACAATGTTTGTGCAACCTGTGAATTAAACTTAATTAGCACTCAGCACTCACTCACCTTCTCACTCTCAGTGTCCAGGGCAGATGTGGCCTCGTCTAGAAGAAGCACCTTGGGGTTCCGGACGAGGGCCCGAGCAATGGCTACTCTTTGTTTCTGTCCACCAGAGAGTTGCGTTCCTTTGTTTCCAACGTTTGTGTCATACGCCTGGAACAAAGTGTGGTATTCTTGAAACGTGAATACTTACACGTTGTTCAGTAAATATGTGCTGTGTGTGTTTCCCTGTGTTTTCCCACGAACATCCACACTTACTAACTCTCGGGTTTGTAACTTAAAAACCCGAGGAAGCTCGTTAAATGGATGAGTTGGTGAGGGATGTTTAATTATATAGCTTTAAGCATTGTTCCAGCAATATCAAGGCGAGTACACCATACATGGGCTTCACACATTGTACCCACTTATGTATTAAGATCAGCGTATTCTTCCTGATATGAAGGAAGGAAATGTAAGAACAAAAACGTCACAGCACATTATTTATAAAACGCAGGTTTGATGCTTTCCGACAACAACGTACCAGAGGTAAAGATGCGATAAAGGAATGGATGTTTGACATCCTGGCTGCTGCTATAATCTCATCCATAGACACTACACGGGAGTTGTCACCGTAGGCGATGTTCTCTGCTATGCTGCAGTCGAAAAGAATCGGTTCCTGTGATACCAGCGCTAACTGTGATCGCCACCACTTGAGATCTAGAGTGGGGATCGGGGATTTGTCGGCCATCTTAAAAAACACAAATCGCAGCAAAATAAATGACCTTTTTTAAATATATTTACTGCTCAAATGTTCTACCTGATACTCTTATCCTTAACAGTATCAATATCTCTAATACACTCGTCGAAAAAAAAGAAACGCAAAACGCAAATATCAATGAAAATTTGGTGTTATTCAAGGACGTGCAGATCAGTGGAACACGCAGATACATTGATGACATTTTCTTGAGCAATGCATTACTCTCTTGTCCATATTTTATGAGAATAACAGTCATCACGATCATTACTACTGTCCAACAGGTTGTGTTGACATCAGTACCTCGTATTACCACCTCCAGCTGCTAGCACTGCCCGAAACCTCCTGGGTTCATAAATTGTGTGAATTAAGGCAAGATGCGTGAAAAACTCAAACGTAAAGGACAGGAAACAAAACAATCAAGAGGTTTCAAGTATTTGAACATTTATCCCTGACAATGGAAAACCAGATGAATGGAATAAAATGCTTTCGGGTTCTGAACATATTGAGCAAACGGTTGCAAGGACGATACTGAAGATCCACGAATGTCGCCAAGACGTGACTTAGTTGTTCCACTCGTAGGGAATGAATGCAATAAGGTCAGGCGCGTAGCAAGTCAATAATTTTCATGTAACCCCGATAGGTTACAGCCCTTTATGTTTAAACAGTATTTATGTACAAGCCCGAGCTTTTTTCATGACATGGTAACTAAGCTCCAGAATCTGACCGGTTCAGCAAGTCAAAATGCAGACAACAACGAGCATTTAATTAATGAAGTCTGATTCTGTCACATACAGCTGCCAGCCATGGTAAAACTAAGTTTTGTTTTAACTAACGCACTTTGGTTAAGGCCATCATCAGCCTGCTATATGCACGACAACTCAAATTCACACACCCTCTTTCCCACTCTGACTCCTGAAGATCCGAGCAAGAATAGGTCTTCAGTAACCCACACTTGCTATAAAAGGCCACCATGCTTGTCTTATGAGGCTACTAACGGGATCGGCTGCTCAGGCTCGCTGACTTGGTTGACACATGTCATCGGTTCCCAATTGCGCAGATGCATGCGCATGCTGTTGATCACTAGACAGTCTGGTCCAGACTCGATATTTTACAGACCGCCGCCATATAGCTTTAATATTGCTGAATGCGGCGTAAAACTAAATTCATTCTTCCTTATTCTGCCCCAACTCACCATCGCTCCTTTTTCTATATTATAGAAGCGTTCGATGAGTTGTATAGTGGTGCTCTTGCCACAGCCGCTGCTGCCCACCATGGCTAGAGTCTCTCCGGGCTGGACATCGAAACTCAGTCCTTTCAGGACAGTCACGTTTGGCCGAGATTTGTAGCGGAAGTGTACGTTGGTTAAAGTGATCGACCCACTGTACTGATCCTACACAAACGAAACATGGTCCTGGTATGAATCGGATCATTTGATAAGGTATACTAAACAAACGTATAAACGATGATATTCTGGTGGAATATTTAGATGTGGCCATCTATGTTCAGCTGAGGATAAATACCACCCATCAAAATTTAGACTCACTTAAAGCCTATACTGTATGTTATGCATAAAATAGACGATGAATTACTCCAGTATTCAGGGGTACCGACTGCATCACTTGCTGAAAAGCATGTGCAAATAAGGCGCATGTGAAAAGTTGCGTTTCCGTGAAAGATTTAGTAAAGAAATCGCAAATTTTCATTGAGTTTCATCTCTCGGGACAATAATCTTTTCAAAGTTACCACTTTGGTTTACAATGCACTAGTTTGTGTGTAAACAATACCTTCAGGCAGTATGGAATAGTTTGGAGAGCAGTTGACTAAAAATGTGGCTGCATTTACACTTGTGAGTCTAAACTTTAGATAGGTAGTATGCTTTATCGACAAGGATATCACTGGATGTTCTGAAAGCCTGATCAAAGATACAATATGAGATGTATTCATAATGCACTTTATTATGTTTGAAACTGCGCTTGTGCTTCAGAGTATGCAATTCATCGTACAAGAGTCTTTCCTTTCGAAGTCGTTGTGCTTATCTCCGGTTGTCTATCCATGACAGCAAACAGGCGCCCAGCCGCCATCTTGCCTTTTGCATAGTCTTTAGAGGAAGAGGTAGCTCTTCCACTTTGTTGGCCCCCAAACACAATTGATGTAAAAACTCTGCAAAGATATCATTTTTTCATTTTCGTACCACGGTACAGCATGACCATTCTGTACGTATTTTTAAAACACGAACTATGAATATGAATCCTGCATATGTAGGGCAATGTGAATGATATATTGTTGGATCCGACTGCATGTTTAAGGACACTCTATTCAAATCCTGAATGGGGCGAAAATGAAATCGTTTAGGGAATGAAACCTCAGAAGACGCAAAAGCCTAAAACAGAAGGAAAACTAAGTTCTGTGGATAGTCAGCTGCAATGGGTACGACTGACGTTTTGAGTACTAGATAGCACCCTAACCAAGCAATTGATACAACATTACACACACGCGCGCGCACACACACACAAACACATAGCTGTATAGTGAGTATAAGGTTGACGTTCATTGGATAACTAGTGACTACTACCCACGTGGTACTTCGTAACATTACTGGTACTACTCTCATCACTCATTCCATTCATGATTTTCATTCAAGTTTTCACACCTGAGAGCATGTAAAACGAAAATACTTCTATGGAATTAGATCAATTTTATTTCATTTAGTGTGGTTACTACCATCATTTTCAATTCTATGATAACTCAAGTTTCTGTAATAAAAACGAAAATAAAACAATCAATAAAAATACGTTAACAAATAGTAGGCCTCTCACGAGTGTGAACAAATATGGCGTCGCCCGTAAAAGTTATTGATTTCGTCAAAATTGACGGACAACTGGATGGAAGAGTTGTGAATGTTATCAAGAGATTGAATACCTTCTGCGTGTATGTTGTCAGAACTGCACAGTAACACACAACATCAAAAGACGAGCGGCGCTCTTGTATCTCTATCAAGGCCGCATCCATTCGCGTCCTCCGGCACAAACATATTGTCACTGCCATGCCTCCCCTGGTTTCTTATGTAGGGGTCAAAAGCACTTCCCAGAATCTGAACACAATAGGCTTGAAATCGTCTTCGTTCGAGGTTGTAGGCTGTGTTTTCAGAACCAATTTTCGGTGGAGTCTTCAACATAAACATCGGATCTCGACAAGTGGCAAATTCCAAGCCAAGATGATAAGGCGTCACTCGCATCCTGCGCAAAATTATTTACAGAAAACGCATCCTCCAATGAAGAACATTAAGCTCAAGTATTTGAGACATACAGTTTCCTGTTATACACATTCATCTTTGCTGTTGAGTTTGCCACTTCTAGTTAAATGCTGCCTATAATCTTCTTCTTTGTGAACACTTCTCAACATGACGATTAGCCCGACAGTGATGGCCGACTGACGTTCAAGCAAGATTTAGGTCACGTAGTCAAGTTCAAAATATTTACACTTCGCAAGTGTTTTGATGAATCATATTATTGCTTTTAAAAACAAATCCTCAACTGAAAAGAATTACATTTTGATTGCGACTTGATTGTGTCTTAATTTGGCGCCGTATAGGTAAAACATTGCCTCTATGCAGCGTACGTTTTCCTGGAGTGAAGCGGTGGACATTCCAATGTATTAAGCCGTGTTACATGGTTCTTTATAGGAAAGCAAAATATTGCTTTATTTTAACGATATTTTCACTTTTTAGAACGGGGGTAATAAATAGGATACAAAACTCGTCCCCCTTTCATATCAAGTTTATGTCCCGAGTGAAATAAGTTTGGTTTGTCAAATTGGTTGACAAACCAAAATTATTTCACGAGGGACATAAACTTGATAGGAAATGGAAAGCTCGTTTAATATCCTATAATTAGAGTTGTACTGAGCGCCGGGTTGAGAGTAGAGTTAAGGTCATATAGTGATGGGTTTGATGCACACCGAGATGATAATTAGTAAGTAGGTTGAAGTACACTAATTGGATTAAAATGGACAAACGGAAACCAGACGGGCACGGGATGTGTGGATGGAATACTGGCAGTCGTCTTTTATTAGGCTGTGATAGGCCATGGAGATCAAATAGCTTTGATCACGATTCACCCCCGCCGAAACGACGCACCCATTGCAGTAAAGAAGTTGACTATCCATAGAACTTTAGAAATATCCATAGAAATTTCATTCATCATCCCAGCTTCTAAAATGTCTGTCAAAGAACTCATAGACCTAAAACTGTCTCCGCTTATGTGGGTGGTTGTACACACACGAAAATAGAAATGGCCAATGGATCGTTTGCTCTTACCTGAATACATCGAAAAACTGCATTTCTCCAGTCTGTACCAGATATGCTCCATATGTAAATGCTGCTGCGTAAGCGAAATATAGAATACACTGGGAGAACCCGTGAGCAAAGCCTCGGATGTGGGACCTCTTCACACCAGCACTAGAAAAAGACGAAACGTTCATTAATGGACCTGTCACTTGTACCCCATAAACACCCTTGTTTAAAATCATTTGGTGGAATGGGACTGGCTGGTCAGTTGATAGCAATAATGATCTCCTTGTACTCAGCTCAGTATCAGTCACAGGCGTGTCTGGTCGTGACAAGGTAATATGAATCTTAAAAGAAACAATGAAGCAAAGCGACGGACACCCAAAAAAACCATTCTATTCATTGAAGGCTTAAGAAAAGACTAATGCCATATTTTATCGATGTTTCAGCTTGAATGCTTTCATCACAGATCCCTTATCAACGCACTTTGAAACGTTCATGGGAAATTTGAATTTTGTAGAGCAAAATGTTTCCCCTGCCCCTTATAAATACTCCCCCTTGTAACAAACATTTGTGTTACATTAAAAATGATAATAAGGTAAAATGTAATATCAAAAGTTGTAGCGTGTGGTGTTGTGAATTCTACAACGAAAATATCTATCCAAACATTATAAACTCCCAATAAGTAAATATAACATGAAAACAAACTGATATTCAATCATGTATGTAACATGGTACTGACTAGTCGATCCGAACCACTGGTTCATGGTTCACTGGGTGGTTCGTAGTTACGTGGAAAGATTAGAGATCTATATTGTCACATGAAGTTCACCTACTTGCATATTTGGTTAATAATGTCTTCATATTTGTCTACAAAGACTTTCTCCGAGTTAAGCGATGCTACAGTGCGAATGCTGGCAGTCGTTTCAGAACAGATCTGGAACACAATCATACACAGCGGTGAACAGTTATTGTCTTTACAGTATGATTTTGAACTGGGATCAATGTTACAGAAAAGTGTATGCTTTCGTCAGAGCTTCAGGATATACATTTCTCTGCAAAGATACCACTGGTGCACCATGGTACAACGTGACCATTCCGCATATGTTTTCTTCAAAACAGGAAATGTGTGACTGAGTATAATTATATTTCACTTGATCACAGTTGGATCCCACTCGGTATTGATCCACGGCATGTCAGACTCTATCCATATCGAGACTGGGGCCGCAAAAAATTAAACTGTCTGGGGAATGAAACCCAAGAAGACGCAGAAGCCTAAAACTGAAGGAAACACACGTTCTGTGGATGGTCAACTTCTCTATTGCAATGAGTGCGACGTTTTGTCGTATCATTGTGACCTGAGATCTATGCATGAGAACAGTATACACTTCCGTCACGCGATCCTCAGAGGGTACGTACGTCCACAAATTTTCAAGTCCATGTGAACTTACCAGACCTTCTAAACGTAGCATTCATGTCGTTTTAATTTTGGCTAGCTTTTCGTACAGTCGCCAGCAGCTGAAGGGATGGTGTAACTCAAACTGGGGTCCAAGTAGATAGCAAAGGTACTTTAAGTCACCATGGTCCCTAGTATGGTGATCTACCTTCTGTTGTTGGCGATCTGTGGTCTGTTTTTATATTGTATTCTCTAAATAGTGATATTAGTTTTAATTTTCCATGCTAGTTGAAATTCAAACTGTGATATTCTAGTTGTCTTACTGTCCTTCACTGACATATTTTTACAATATGCATATATTCCATTTAAATGTTAAATGTTCTCGTCAAGATATGGCTGAGATATTGCCGATGTGACGTCAAATATGAACTCACTCACTCACTCACTCCGTCACTCGATGATCAGCATTTCAACGCCTCATCTCCTTCCCACACCACAAACTGCAGAATATACAATGTTGGTAAATATAGTGTTGCTAAACATATGTCTCCAAATGAAGTAACACAAAATTGCCTCGTCCTGAAACATGTTCTAAATTCTTCGATTCTGAAAGTATAATGGAAGGCAAAATAAAGGTAATAATATGTATCAATGAAGTATGTGAACCTATTTTCTTAAGCATCCACCGGCACTCAGGTTTCAGGAAAACATGAATGGTGGTCGTATATGCCCAATAATGTATTTTTGAATTTGAGATTGAGAGTAGAAATGGTTTTGTTTGTGGAAAGGGAAGAGTTCGCACAAACACAACATTGGAATCAAGATCCATATGCATCATACATGCGTTCACTTGTTCACTTTGCATCATTCATTCATTCAGACATAAATGTCAGTCGTTCACTTGTTCACTTTGCATCATTCATTCATTCAGACATAAATGTCAGTCGTTCACTTGTTCACTTTGCATCATTCATTCATTCAGACATAAAGGTCAGTCGTTCACTTGTTCACTTTGCATCATTCATTCATTCAGACATAAAGGCCAGTCGTTCACTTGTCTACGGAACACAGCAGCTTTCTCTAGTGATTAACAAGAGGTCAATGACAACAAGTCATTGTCCGTTTACATAATCTGTCCCAAGTATGGTGATCTACTTTCCGTTGTTGGCAATCTATAGTCCGTTCTTACATGGTATTGTCTAAAATAGGTTTTTGCTTTTCTAAATATATGCTGGCTAGTTTAAACTCATTTTTTGTGATGTTCTAGTTATTGTATAATCCGTCGATGATTGGTTCTTTAAATACTTGTATTCATTGTGTATCTACACCATGTCTCTGCCATATTCCTGCAATATTGCCGAGGTGACGTTATATTTTAACTCACTCTACATTACCTCCAGACTAGCAACGTTTCTTTTGCCTTTCAGTACATGTCAGAATCACTACCAAACAGTGATGATACCAGGGGGTTATTTTCCAACAGCGACCGTGTCCTACCCCACCGCCACCCCCTGTGCACGAAGTGCACTATATCCACCTTCAAAAAGGGGCACGTAAGGATCAAAAGATCAGGTCGAAAAACAGAGGAACGTTCCCCATGTCTCTAGGTATGTCAAATCAGTTTCCTTTTCCATAAAGACTTTCATTTTTTACGAGAGGCGCCGTAACGTCGAGGGTGTTATATCGTCCTTACCTTTCCAGCCTGCTCGACAGATTCCTTATCAGCTTTGGAGAATCCTTTAAATATCCGTCCTTGAATGACACCAGCTCCAATCATTACTGGCATGAAACAAAGAATAGTAAGGGCCAGCTTCCAGCCATATATGAAGGCAATCACCAGGGCAGCACCCACGGTTCCAACAGCTTCCAGGATGGACCCGATCTCAGATACAGTCTGGCGAAGAAACAAAACAGTGAAACCATCTGTCTGTTCGCCATTGAGACAGTGGAGTAGTGTGATGTCTTTTAGAGTAAGTGAGTGAGTGAGTTTGGTTTTACGCCGCTTTTAGCAATATTCCAGCAATATCACGGCGGGGGACACCAGAAAATGGGCCTCACGCATTGTACCCATGTGGGGAGTCGAACCCGGGTCTTCGGCGTGACGAGCGAACGCTTTAACCACTAGGCTACCCCACCGGTCAAGATATTTATGGATTAAATTTCTTTATTCTTTTCCACACAACGTTTCGGGGTTAGTGTGTTAGGAGTCATGCCGTTTTTCAAGCCAAAGTACCGTAGAGGACTGTAGCTGAAACATGTCAAGCGCACGAGGACTAAAACTTGGAATCACCGAACCTAAGATGATCACAATATGGAGACCTTTAAAATCGCACGAGGATGTCGGTAACTCAACCGGCATTCAGACTTTGAGTTACCAACGTCATCGCGCAATTTTAGAAATACTGCTTAATCAACACATAAACATTACTAAGCAAATTCAGTACATTCAATGTATTTAAACCATGAAGGTTTATCAGTGTGGTAAACAATTTTGATTGTATGCACGTGAGACTGCTAATTCGAGGGAAATAATTGCCAAGCGACCTAACCGCCGCCATGTTAGGATGCTGGTAAAGCACGTGACCAGCCTCACCTTAAATACAGAGGTAATGTCGCGTGAGTGAAGAAACGTTTAACCACAAGAAGAGAATGGCCTATTGGAGGCAAGTGCAGACTGGTGACTGTCAATGTGGCCTTAAGAATGGACACCTCATTTAAGCTTTTTAGGGTTGTTTCTTGTTTACCTCTGCATTCAGCAATATTCCAACTATATGTCGGTGGTCTGTAAATAATTGGTCCAGCAACCTAGGCTTGCCATAAAAAAGGTGGCTATGCTTGTCGCAAGAGGCGATTAACGGGATCGGATAGTCAGACTCACTGACTTGGTTGACACTTTCCATTGGTTTCCAATTGCGCAGATTGATTCGTATCCTGTTGATCACTGGACTGTCTGGTGCAGACTCGATTATTTACAACCCGCCGCCACGTAGTTGGAATATTGCTGATTGTGGCGTAAAACTAAACTCACTGCAAATACACTCTACAAAAATGAAACGCAAAACTCAAATACCAAAGGAAATTTGGTGTTGTTCAATTACACGTTGATCATGTTTGATGAAATTTTGTGGAGCAATGCATTGCTATCTTGTCCATATTTCCTGAGAATTACAGTCATCACAGTCATTACTGCTGTCCAACGGGTGGTGTTGAAGTCAGAACCTCGTATGACCCCCTCCAGCTGCTACCACTGCCCGACACCTCGTAGGTACAGTCGTTGGATGTTTTGCTGTGGAATCCTTCTCCATTTCTCCTGCAGCATGTAGAACAACTGTTGGAAATTCTTTGTGTTTAGTATGACGTCGGATCGGGTTTAGATCCGGGGATCCGGAGGGCCAGGGGAGGCTCATGGCCAGGTAGTCCACGGTGGTACGTGCTGTGTGGGGCCTGACGTTGTCCTGTTGGAAGAGCTGCCGTTGACGGTAAACAAGGTGAAGGACGTGCGGAGGGAGAATCTGGTTGATGTAATGATTGGCCATCAGACTGCCTTGGACAAGCACAAGTTCTGATCTGTGGGTGTATGAGATCCCCCCACCACCCCTAGGCCTACCACTACCCTCTCTCTCTCTCTCACACACACACACACCGTAACACTCACTCCACCGAATCTATCCACCTGTCTGATGCAGTTAGGAACAAAACGTTCATGACGACGTCTGTTAACACGGTCTCTACCATCACGTCGCCTGAGGAGATAACGGAATTCATCGCTAAACCATTTGCTCCTCCAGTTTGCCAGGTTCCATGGCAGCACCGTGTTACACCATCTCACTTGTCGACGTCGATGTAGACGTGCCAAGGAGGAGGCAACTTTGGACGTTTGGCACGCATTCCTACTTCTCTGACACAGTTCCTGATTGTTTGATCTGACACTCTTCAGGCTCCAAACTGTTCTTGCGCTGTGTCCCGGGCGGTATGGTGACGGGCATGTGTGTGTTACCAGGATGTACCGATGTTGGGCAGGTGTGAGTGAATGAGATAATATTTAACGTCACATCGGCAATATCTCAGCCATATCGTGATGAGAACATTGAACATTTAAATGGAATGTATGCATATTTAAACATCTGTCGACAAAGGACAGTAAAAATCCCTAGAATACCACAGATGTACATGTAAAACTAGCAATTAAATCTAAAACATTTTAGCTATAAGGGACAACACAAAATAAAAACAAACAGGCCATAGATCGCCAACTGAAGGTAAATCACCATACTAGGGATCATGGGGACTTACAGTACCTTTGCTACCTACATCTACCCTAGCTGGATTTACACCATTCCTTCAGCCACTGGCCATTGTAAGAAATTTTAGGCAAAATCAAAATGACAAAAATACTCCGCTTATAAATCCTGGTAAGTTTACATTGACTTGAAAGTTTTGGGAATTACGTAACCTGTCAGGAGGACAATAACTTTACAATACTTCAACCCCCTTTGAGGGTACAGCCACTAACAATTCTAGTTACTAATCTAAACTACCAATCATTAAAATATATCTATTTATAGAACATACTTGGCATGTGTCTTGACTCTAAGCCTTTCTGATCTTTGACGGTCATTTGTCGAATTCGTTTGATGAAATCGATCCAGCCATCGAGTTACTTTGAACGTTGAAAATCTCTGCCACCTCACTCTTTGTTTCGCCAGTTTATAATCATCCAATTGCCTGATTTCGATCGGCAGCATTGAGACGTCCCGTTTTCGTGTACGGTACTTGCAAAGGTCGTGGATGAAATTGTGAAATTTATTTGGGTCTTTTATAGTCACATGCTGCACTCATGCTTTGCACGTGAGAAACAATCATTGTGCCTGATATTCGTGCTGCGTGACATCCACGCACATCATGACAATCCTGATTGATAAAACCGTTCAGAATTATTTTTGGTTGCCTTTGGTCAAGCATTATCTTCTAAACATTCCAGAAACCATGTGCAACCCTAAAAGTTTACATATGTGTACAAATGTTTTTAAATTTCATTTTGCCTTTGTTTTATGAGGAGTGTAATTGCGTGGTGACCAAACAATCCAGTGATCAATCCAATGATGCATGAGCATAGATGAATGGAATATGGGTGTGGTTATGTATAAAATGGCAGCAATAGTGGCGAACGCTTTAACCACTCGCTATCGCACAGCACAACGATATGCAGGAAGATGAAGTAGTTAAACATGTACCATAATATTTCTACATAAAACTTTTAAAGTCATTTTGATTTATCTGAAGAACCTTCACTACTCACTGACTGAAGAATCTGAGCGTCTGCTGCGAGTCGCGTCGTAAGGTAACCCACTTGATTCCTCCTGTCATCGAAAAAGTCCATGTCCTGTTTGGAAACAATATAAATGTTATCACACATAACTGGCTCAAGGACAATCTCACGCATAATGCTATCCCATCGTCCACAATACAATTTTTCATCGTAATAGCTTAGGATCGTACCTGGTTCACTATGGAGGCAAAGACCATACTTCGAACACGAGCAGTTAGGCCAGCGCCAGACTTGGCGAAGCAGAATGCCTGAAAACAGTATCATGGACAGGTAACACATCTTACATCGTTACAACTTTCATTCCCTACAGGACAGAAGACCTTTACGCTGAGAAAGTAAACATTTTCGTCCTGCGACTATTCAACGAGGTTCGTATTACCTCCTTCTGATGGCATGTATCCTCAGACTTTCATCACAGATATTACATCAATAGATGAAACGACTTAAATGTGTCGAATTATTGTAAGTCGGTACCTGGGAAGGAATAGGGGATGGTGATGCCGATTACAGTACCAGCCATTCTATTTCAAACTGCGCAAATTGATTATCGAGATCTTGATCACCCGATTCTCGGGTCCAGACTCGATTATTTACAGGCTGCCTCAATATAGCCAGGACTTGGTGCAGTGTTAAACAGCGACGAAGCATAATGCTCTATGCTTCTCTCAACAGATTCCTGCCTCTGTACCCATGACAAAGCAGCCCTATCGTTCTCCGTTGCGAACGTTGCTGTCCTTGGGCGGCGGGGTAGCCAAGCGGTTAAAGTCATTCGCTTCTCACACCGAATGCCCGGGTTCGATTCCCCATTTGGATAAAATGTGTGAAGCCCATTTTACGGGAATATTACCAAAAAAACGGCTTTAAGCAACACTGACGTATTCACGTATTTTGGCCCTCAGGATTCATGACTTGAGTCTGACTTGGATCACTGAAGAGAGTCATAAACACACATGGGTGTCTACGGACTGGCATGTCCCTGTACGCTGCAGTCACGGATGCTGGTGCCCTGCCCGAGGAATCGTGACAGTCTGATACTGACATTAGCAATCCTTTAAGGCAGCTATACTCGTAAAGCGCTTCAGTAGCTGGCGTGCTCTGTATGCGTTGGAGGCAGAGAAATCATGACTCTCTGACTTATATATAATCCCGGAAGAGAGTCATAACCACACACACGCCAACTGTTCACTGACTGGCATGTAGGTGTACGCATTTCACAATCCTGGCCATATCAGACCCCATAAGGCCCCATCAGACCCACCGATACACAGAACAGGTGAAAGTACCCAGCGACACGTAACGTCCACTATGTTTTCAATATGGCCTTAACCTGCTCTTTCCAAATGTTTTGTTTTGATACAACGAAAGCAAATTAACACTCTTTGTGGATAGAGGAACACTCTTTGTGGATCGACTTCTTTTTGAAGTGCATATAGCGTTTCGGCGTAAATACTGACACCGTTATCAAACAAAGGATCAGCCGCCGCAGAGCTGGAATATTAAATGCTAAACAAACCCAAACAAAACAAAACAAATATTCATACAATGTACGAATGAAAACAAAGATTTGTAATTAAGCAAACCTACCATTTTAGTGATCATATTCTTGTCGAGGATGTTCCTGCCTAGGATGTCTAAACAATTGTGTGTAGGAATATAGGTGAAACGGATCCTCAGTTCGTGGACTTACTGGTTAAGGTACTGTTTAAATCAGACACGTCTGGAATTCCGCATTGTAGAGAAATATGTCCTAAATAGGGACATGCGTCATCGTGACTCAGCTGTAAACGTTCTGGGTAGGCGACGAGGTACTCACCTGAAACAACCTGGCGATGCCGTTGATGAATCCTAACGCACCGAATGCACAGCACATAATGATAGTCTGACGCATCTGTTCTTCAGAATCACTAATTCCAAAAATCTATGTGCAAAAGAGAATAGGTGTAGGTGTAGCGAATACCTTTGCAGGAGGAAGTGAATGATTGAGTTTAGTTTTACGTCGGACTCAGCAATATTCCAGCCATATGGCAGCTATATGTCAACAAAACCGTGAAACCATCCTCGTGTACGACAATGAGACAGGGGGCTAGTGTGATGTCTTTTAGTGGCATTTAGAAGTTGTTACAGACGGTCAAGATATTTAAGGATTAAATTTCTTTATTCTTTTCCACACAACGTTTCGGGGTTAGTGTGTTAGGAGTCGTTTTTCAAGCCAAAGTACCAGGACCGTAGCTGAAACATATCAAGCGCACGAGGAATAAACGTGGAATCACCAAACCAAAGATGATCACAACATGGCGACCTTTAAAGGTCGGTAACTCAACCGGCATTCAGACTTTGAGTTACCAACGTCATCGCGCAATTTTAGAAATACTGCTTAATCAACACATAAACATTACTAAACAAAATCAGTACATTCAATGTATTTGAACCATGAAGGTTTATCAGTGTGGTAAACAATTTTGATTGTATGCACGTGAGACTGCTAATTCGAGGGAAATAATTGCCAAGCGACCTAACCACCGCCATCATGGGATGCTGGTAAAGCACGTGACCAGCCTCACCTTAAATACAGAGGTAATGTCGCGTGAGTGAAGATACGTTTAACCACAAGAAGAAGCAATTGCAGACTGGTAATGGTCAATGTGGTCTTAAGATATACACCTCGGATACCATTTTTGGGCTTGTTTCTTGTTTACCTCCGTACTCCGCATTCCAGCTATGTGGCAGCGGTCTGTAGATAATTGAGTCTGCACCAGACAGCCCTGTGATCAACAACATGAGCATCGATCAGCGCAACTGGGAACCGATGATATGTGTCAACCAAGTCAGCGAGCCTGACTACCCGATCCCGTTAGTCGCCTCTTAAGACAATGTTATTCGCCTTTTATGACAAGCACGTGCTGCTAATGACCTATTCTGCTCCAGATCTTCACGAGTCATTTTTCAGCAGGAAACTGACTCTGGACAGAAGAAAAGGAATTCTTAGAGTGATATCTTACTCGAATAAACTCTGAGATCAGGAAGGCAGTCACTGGCATCAACAGGCCACAAACAGTGGCAGCAAGGCTGCCAAACAGCAGGAATAACCATTCCGGAGCGTTGAGACGAAGAATCCTCTTGAAACTCGCTGGTGGAACTGATTCATTTTCCTGCAATATAGATCTATTCTTTTCATCATTATCAGCACTACAATGCTAATTCAGGAATGAGATGCATTATTTTACCATGACTGCCCATAATAGGTGTGAGGGGTGATTTTATTTAATATATACTGGGACTCTATTATCACGGACTTTCTATTATCGCTTCAAGTGAGCGAGTGAGTAAGTTCAGCTTTTACGTCACAGTCAGTAATATCCCAACTATGTGGCGGCTGTCTGTAAATAATCGAGCCGGGACCAGACAATCCTATGATCAACAGTATGAACATCTATCTGCGTAAATGGCAACCGATCACGTAAAGAAATTCATCGCAGCATTTATTTCAATGAACTTTCATGTCTAAATATTCAGGCATTTATCATTTCAGTCACTTCTGGGGCATTTAGAAACTTCTATGACCCCTATTGTCATTACATCTAGCATGAATCAAAACGTCAAGAGCAATCGTGCAACAAATAGAAGATCATTTGAATATCTTCCTTGCTGAAAATATAACAAGAGTGAGTGAGTGAGTTAATATTTGACGTCACATCAGCAATGTTTCAGCCATATCGTAACAAGAACATTTAACACTGAAATGGAATATATGTATATCATTAAAAACTGTCGCCGAAGGAAATAGAACAACTGAAATGTTATTATTTGATTTACAACTTTCGTGGAAAGTTAAAACTAATATCACTATTTGGACAATATAATATAGAATCAGGCTGTAGATCGCCAACAACAGAAGGTAGATCACCAGAAATATAACAGGAAGTGACGTAATGGTAACCTCACTCTGCGCACGGCAGCAATTTGTACGGTACGTTTTAAGGCGGCAAGACGATACTTTGTTACGTTATCGTACCCTGCATCCAAATGAAGAGAAGTTTTAGATGTTTATGTTAAAAACATGACAATATTACTAATGACAATATTACTAATGACAATATTACTAATGATAATGTCCTAGTGCAAGGCCACACTCCGCCTGTAATGGATTAGACAGTCTGGTGACTGATATCAACTGCAGAGATCCTCGCCATTGAACTAGTCAATGCCTCCGGAGACATACATGTATAGGTGTTATTGATATGCCCACGGGCACTCTACAACTGATGATATCCGATGAACTGAATGAATTTCAACGTAAGGGGTTGTTAAGAGGGTGGGTTATTTCAAACAGTCGGTGTGTCACTAGGTAACATGTTGTGTACTTAAGTACACTATCAATTATCGTTGCACATTAAATTATGGATGATTTACTAAACACTGTGTTTATATTGCATGTATGCCAGATGTACATGTCTCATTTAGAAGAGGTCAAATTACATTCATAAATTTATGCAATAAATTAAAATCTTGGCGAATATTGTTCGTTCACAGCTGGTTAAGCAACTTTCAACATGTTCATATGTTAACTGCTGTTTTCAATATATGATAAGTATTTTTCTACCCCAAATGGTAATGGACAAAAGACACTGAGGATCTATCAATGCATTACCAAAATGTAAATAACCATTTTTTATCAGTCTTTCAGTGATGTGGAAAACTGATAATTTTATCTAATATTCTATTTTTTAATAAATTCAACTATACTATAAAATACATGTGATTTTAGGTATTTTGTTTCTATATAATATCTTGCAAAACTATACATCAAATAGAGGTGTGATATGAATTATCTTTTCAACAAATCCCTCGTAAATTTTGTATCATGCAGTAAATTATGCGTAATGCACCTAGAGATACCTTTAAATGAAACCGAGACTATTACTTCGAGTCAAACACTCGTATTGAGTGAATTGTCACAACTATTAAGGTGTATTATCTGAGAGAGGTATACGTTGGCCATATCTAGAATATAGCCCAGGGTACAAACTGGCCAAGCCTACATTTTATCACAAGGTATACTAGTAATCTGGTGGTGATGAGATTTGAGGTTGCCCGAATGTACATATACCTCAACTGTCTCTGCAACCGCTTCTGTTTCAGTGTTTTTCCTTTTGCGTCCTGAGCCAGATCTCAGCCTAACGTGGAGATGGTCCTTCCCATTGGACAGCGTCCGCTCAAAGGTTGGGTCCAGGATAGGATCTTCCTCCTCACTGTCATCAGAATCATCCACGATGTCAACATCAACCATATCTGTTGAATAACTGTAGTGTGAGAATACAGCTTTCATGCGATAGTAACTGTTACAGTTCTTGCCATGTATTCAGTGTTCAACAAGCTTTAATCTGTGCCATAACACCCCCTTGTCATGGAAAAGAAAATGAAATACATAAGCGAATTCTGTCTTCATTTATACTGGAATCGTGAAGATCCGGGCTTACAATTAGTATTCAATAACTAATAATTAAATTTTTATTGTGTTCATTAAAATTCTGGCAATCTGATTGGTTAACTGAGAACATTTCTTTTGATTTCATTTCCCAATGAATCTGAAAAAATAAGCCACACCCCCCCAAACAGGACTACTTTCGGACCTGAGGAATGTCGGGGAATACCCTTACACAGCGAGGGAATTCCCTTGCACCCGGGTACCTTAATGAACTTTGGGTAAACACTGAAGTGATACATTGTGGTTAACATAAACAAACAACTCAAAATTATCCGTGAACGTTAATGACGTTGCAACGCCTCGACAAGAGCATGCGCACGTTGGAACATCAGTTCATGGCATCGCAATCCCAGTGACATCACAGCCTCTTTCTACTTGCGCAAATACTACAATCTCAGTTCCACTAACTTCATATCATCGGGTTTCATTTCCATTTCTCACTTTTCAAACTGTCTCTTTCAGTTCGCAGGTAGGAATTCAAACGTTTGAACTTGAAACTTTGCCGATATCGGGACGCGTCACGTTGAGTTGTTCCACTCTGATTCGCCGACCGATGTTAGCTTGGTTGATTGACAGCTGTTTGGGGGTGCTCTATGCTGATTGGCTAATGGTTTGGCAGGCGTATCATTTTATGTCAATGAGTCACCTGAGTCATGTCACGCCATTACCGAATTCTTACACCGAAAATGTTAATCGGTGGTAGCAAAGATATCTGTTTCGATGAATTTGATTATGTTTAAAGACAATATTGTTACCGAAAATGTTAATCGGTGGTAGCAAAGATATCTGTTTCGATGAATTTGATTATGTTTAAAGACAATATTGTTGACAGGGTATAGTATTCGTTGTTGAATGTAATTATAAGGATTGACTGTGTATTTCTTTCGTTGCATTGAAGTATGAGACTACAAACCAATGTGCAAACTGTATGAATCCGCTACATACAGTTTGCACATTGGTTTTTAGTTTCATACTTCAATGCAACGAAAGAAATACACAGTCAATCCTTAACTGTTTTTCCTGAGGGACGACTAATGGAATCTGTGGCCAGGCTTGCTGACACGTCATCGTATCCCATTTGTGTAGATTGATGCTCATGCTATTGATCACGTAACTGTCTGGTCTGGACTGTCTTTAATGCCGCAGTGGTATGTCAGCAGGTACTATTTGCAAATCCTGATATCACTTCTATATGTTTCATTACCTTACCCGTTCTCTTTAGTTCCAAAGTGGTCGACGACTAAAGGCTACACCAAGTCTCTAACCAGAGCCTGACAATCATTGATAATTCTAAAATAAACTAATCCACAAACGAAAGTGAACTCCCTTATAAATACTCAATAGCATCAAAACAAAACGTACAATGTTTTTAAGTTAATTAAGACAGCGCTAGCATTTGGGCCAATGCCCCTTTTTGACAGGAGCTATAAGCTGACTCTCTCACTGTACAAATTTTACACTACGTACCCACATTTGTAGACTCTGCTGCCTTCGCCTGCAAATGAAGATATGTTCAGTTAACAATGGGATCAATTTGAAACCTAAGAAGTCGCATACTTTGTTTATCCACAAAATTTGCATTCCACCATGGACCCATGATGATTCATCCGAGTATTTTTTTGTCAGCACCCAATCGTATCATAGATCCGTACATAGATGCTCATGATGGTGATCTCTAGATTGTACACTTTAGACCCGTGCTATATGGCCAGAATACTGCTGAGAGTGGAGACAAAAAAAACAAGAGAACAAAACTGACGACATGTCATAAATCTTGTCAAGGCAACGTACTTGCAATGCCACTAGTCGGGAATATAGTCCGCCATTTGCGATCAGCTGGTCATGCGTTCCTTGTTCTACCACCTGACCATGACTAATAGATACTATTACGTCAGCGTTCTTGACAGTCGACAGACGGTGAGCTATAACAATTGTTGTTCGCCCTCGTTCGGCCTGAAAAGTGAAGACGCATACATGTACGATTATAACATATTATTAATATATTATGAAATGGCTTGTAGTAATTAATACTGCTGTACTTGTATAAAGCAAAAAGACACATAACTTTTTTCCAATATATATTGAGGTGTGGGAATTATGAAAGGCAATTTTCACAAATCAAGTAAGAGCACATTTTCTGATTAGAGAGTTCTAACATTATTACAGCTGACTGCTGTTTTCACAGACATTATTGAGAAAATCTTTATTTGCTCATGCTAATAATACAATTTTTGAAACAGATGTCACATTATGTGAAAAGGGTATTTTCAGTATGGGAGGCAACTCTTGTAAGCTTAAGAATGAATTTTACTGCATCAAGAGTTATCTCTCCTGGTGTAGCTGACAGCTTCCATTTTTGACATGGCAGATTTGACAAAAGATGTGAAAACAATCCTGAGTCTAGATGAATTTGAAAGGGGTGTGACTAATGCAAAATACACATGACAGTCCTCTCTACGGTATATCGAATTTTGAAGAATATTCAGTCAGGAGAAAAGCAAGATTTATAGATGTCATCTTCTTTATGGTGAATAACATGACGCTGACATCCATACAGTGTCCTTTTCCTTAAGCCTTCAACTTCTGAATGCGCTTGAAAGACTTGATTTAAGGGACAGAATGACAGGGATGCCAAGGAAGTTCAGTAATACCGATCTGATCATACTGTGAGTAGTGGGAAATAAACAAGTGTTAAGAATATCAGAAATGAGATGATTACTAGTCCTCAGGTTGGTAATGACACCCTTAGATAAGAATTACAAAGACATAAGTAGGTGAAAAGGTGCGAAATTCCCTCACCGTTCATGAATGATGCACATAAAGAAAGATGTTTAAACTGGAACATATATAAACTGGGTGTTACAGAGGGCTGAGAATAGAACAGATCCACATCGTCAACACCTGTGTGTACCTCATTAGGAGTTGACTAGTCTTGAAGCATGACCGCATTTGACATTGATCTTGGATACCACATTCTCAAATTTGCAATGTTCTGATGCAGTTCAAACACCTGCATCGAGCTGACCTTGAAATAAAAAAGTTTCCCAGAGGTATTTTGGACTCTTGTGGACACTATCAGGCCCCCGAACAGTCCTCATGTCATTCAGTCTTCAGTCGCTAGAGAGAACACACACATGGTCTTGACACTGCCGGTATGGTATCTTGAAGATGGAATCAGTCCATACAATATTTTGAGGAAGAATCGCTCCTGGCTGGTGAAAGCTATACAGCGAGTAGAAGAGGTGACTGGTACAGTTTCAAGTCCTTGCCATCTTCATGAAGGCAGAGATGATCAAAATAACACAAACTTCCCGTGACCAGGTAAAAGCTTATTCGACACCTTTTGTTCTGCGAGGACCCCAAGCTTACACCCTGATTGGGGGAATATAGAGAAATGCAAGTGAGTGAGTTAGTGCAGTAGTATAGGGAATGACAGTCCGAAAACACTTTTCAAAAACCCCTCTAAAAAGCCTCATTTACTAAATGAGGCTTTGGTGGGACTATTAGCTCTTGCTATTATTACCCCTACTACAAAGCCACGCCATCACGTTTACCGTGACTTGGCAGGCGGTAACACTGTGCCGTACGGTACGATCAATAATTCTTCTCTTACAAATCCCCTACCCGGCCCACCCCTCAAGTAGTACAAGTTAGGTTCGTCGGCTTTCATATCCACTTTATCTATGTTGTAAGTTTTGACCGACCATATAGGATCGGTGGCTCGCTTACGGCTATCGCCCTCGTGTTCCCCCGGCTGGTATAGATACCTAACTAAGGCCCTATCTGGTATCTGTTTCTCCTTTCCACGCAATGGAGCAGACGACTCTGCTAACACTGATTTTAGTTTGATAGCGTCTGCCGGTTTCTTACCGGTGAGACGGGTGACTTCATGGTTGATTGCTGACACCACCTCTGGTAACCTCGCTACCCATTCAGTCGATCGTTTTCCAGGGGTGGTCATCTCCCTAGCATACTGATAGCCGAACAAGCGCTCAGCCAAAGTCCTATTAAATCTCTCAACTATAGCTTGGCTGCGATGGGCTCCGGCCGTGCCACGTCTGACCTTTGTATCGTGTTTGGCTAGCAGTTGTGAAACGGCACCCATGAACTCCCGTCCTGGATCAACTTGCAGCTCTGTTGGCCAAGTCAGCGGGCTGCGTTTGTATATGCGTTCTAATCCTTTGGCTACTTTGGCTGAATCTTTCGTGGTCAAGGGTTCGGCTTCCTTGTAACGACTGGCTACGTCCACTACGGTTAAGGCATACTTGTACCTCTTATCATGAGGTAGGAACAGTAGGTCTGCCTGGTGAATGCTATTAGGTATGTTAATTCCGAAACTCCTTCTAGGTACGTAGCGTGGCGCCGGCAAATAGATCTGCCACAGGGCTTGTTTTTCAAGCCACGCTTTGGCTTTCTCTGGTGATACTCGCGCCATTTTAGCTAGCTTATCTACTGCGCTAGCTCCTTTCCAATATCCACGCGGGCTGTAATAAATAGCCTCAAATTTTTTCATGTCCATACGCGTATGTGTTTATACCATCAATAGCTATCCAACGTTTCGTGTCCATAGGCGATAGGGACGTCTTGTTTATAGTCAGTCCGTATATCTTATGTCCATCACTTCTAAGCGTGTTCATCTTATGTCTAAAGGTACGGGTCTTGAATAGAGCCTCCTTGAATCTAGCGTGTTTGATGTGTTGTTTCACCACATACTTCTTAACCCCCTTAGCCTTCCGGATCTCACTATTGTCGGCTTTCAATATGGAGTACATCTTAGGTCTCAAACCTATGTACTCAGCTATTGGCGTGCCAGCACACTCGTCCTTCATCTTACCTAGGACCTTTTTATTTACCGTGCTGTGCATGGTATGGGTCTTAGGGTAGTCGCTGGTGTCGTATAAATCGATGTGTTTTTTCATGTCCTCGTACACATCCTCGGTTCGAATCTCCATCAGCAGGGAATCCGTGTCAGTGTACAGCACTTCGCACCTGTCGCCGTACTGTTTCTTGAGCTCGTTGTAGTAAAAGTCGTACATCAGGTGTTTGGATAAATCGAGGATACTCATCCCAACGTAAACAGGTCGGTTGAATTTTATGTGACTTTTCTTCATGTGTATGGCAACTAGGTCGTCTGTGAATATTTTATTACGGTTGAATGCCGGACTGGCTATCAATTTCCTGAGCTTGTCTTCCTCACTAGATCTAACCAGTTTCACGGTTACGCGTTTCCTCAGGTTTTCCATAGTCTTACCAAACACCGAGTTGTTCATGAGCTTGTAGAGATTTTTCTCAAAATCACTGGTGGCTTTTTCCGTAGGTCTGTGTTCATTCTGATGTAGGGCTCCATCCATGGGCTCTGGTCGAACATGAGCACCCTGTGTATTTTGGTCAGCCTCATACCCAATGATAGGTACAGCTGTAGGTTGCGATAGTGAACTATGTACTTGGTCTTATTCATTAAGTTAGGCACGAGTTTCTCAACGTCCGCCACACGACCACCTGACAAGTTATGTTGGTACTCAGACATCCAGTCTGTGTTAACCTTCATACGTTCGGGTGCAAGGGGATAGCTGTTGTGCGATGCGTGTAATGCCTTGGGATACTCTAAGTCAACTTCGAGGATATACCCTTTGTTCGAATCTGGTGCAATACTCATAATATCAACGTTTGGTACCCATTCGAATCCTCCTGTAGGTAGATACTGGCTCATAGCCCAGCCGTACAGGTTATTTGCGTCGAGGTAGAGAATGTGATTGGTTGGTTTGTTAGGATCGTAACCTTTCACGTATTGATTATTTGCTTTAGCGTATCGTTTGGATGCCATGGAAATCCCACCTCGCAAGCCTTTCTCAATGAATAGGTGCATGTCGTAATCTGTGAGCAATTCCAAATTAACTCCGGTCTTTCTAAGCAAGGCGTCCCACGACAGACCTGGGCTGGTGTAATACCATGCGGGGTCGAGTTTATACTGCTTTAAACATGTTTGCCGAAACGTCTCGAACACGTCGGCTAACAGCAGTACATCTGTCCTCAAGTACAGATCATGATAATCGCCAAGGTTCTTACAACCAAGTTTATTCCATACGTTAATCGCGTGCGAGTAATCGTCTCGTGAGACGGACGCCTCATTCAGCTTGCTATAAAAGCAGTCGATAGGAGGTAGTCTGGTCTCTGTGAACTTAGCCCAGCTATCCATGTACTCATATGGGTATACGCCCTTCCTCATGAGCAGGTGTCTAGTCTCGGCGTCTGTGTATCGATCTGTGATAGGGAAGGTATTGTTGGCCTTGACCAGACTGTCGAGTGACGACAGGAGGAATTGAAACGAGTCAATGAACCTAAGTCCGTTTAAGCTGAAGGAGATGTATCTCTCCATGTTGTTGGGAATGCACGATATATTACCATCGATTTTCGCGATGGCCTGCATGATCAAGTGAGAGTCGTATCCTCTCAAGTTGTGAAAGACAACGGGGATGTTTATTGTCTTAGGATTGATTTTAAGCTTGAGGTTGCACGCGTTGTGAGCGGCGCCTCTATACTTACCAGTTATGTGGCAGTGATCTCTCACCGAATCACCGTTAAGTGGTGAGTCGCACACGTGACAGTTAGTGCTACTGGCGTGAGCTAGCTTGTCGGCTCTGGTCATACGCATTGGAGCGATTTTATACAATGTATTCCTAATAATTTTTTCTTCCTCCTGCAAGCACTTTAGAAACCTTTCAGCCGCGTCAGGACCCCTATACACTACCGGAGCTTTCGTTTCCCCGTCACAACGGACGACAATGTATCCAAACGAACAGGCTTTATGCTCTTGTGTTTTGTGTGTGAAACTCCCACTAGTGGATGATTCCCCAACCACTAAAGCTTCGAAATCGGCGTATATTATATAAGGCACAGACATTTGGTTCTTGTGATTGTCGAATTTTAGGATATTTTCACCTTCCTTAGGCATGTCGACTCGTATGGCCGTCTGCCCAACACCTTGGCAATCCTCCAGGTGGGATTCTAATAAATCGGCCCGACTGAAACAGTGTAGGCATCGTACACAAAAATGTTTTTCCCCATCGTGTTTCGACTGGTCGTGTAACAACCGGCTGAGATGTTTTATCCACGTGTAGTGATACTTTTCACCTTTTTGAATCATGAATAAATTAATAACTTGACAATCCTTCACCGGGCTGACCCTGTGTATTATTGTTGTATTACCTTCGTGACCAAAAACATTTATAGCCAGATTATTCTGTTTTTCTACTTTAGTAATCTGGGTTATTGGGGTTGGTTCATCTATACCATCCCAGTTGAGCCCATCATCCTGTGGATAATTAGAAGGCCTGTTCGGATTAGTGGCAGCTGGAAATAAGGCTGACCTGAGAGATAACCTCATGCAATCGTTTCCTCTATTCTTAACGTTTACTATGGCTTGTTTGTTCTTATAGTAGGGAGGCAAGGCTAGGTATGACCCACCTCTGAACGGCACGTATTTAGCTATATCTAAATAGACATTATCGATTTTATCTACAGCCCACCCGGACCCCATGTGCGTGTAGCGTTCTAGGTATTCTCGTATCTGCTGAAAACTTGTATCGATTGATGCGTCAATGGTCTCTGCATGTGTGACGACCTCTTGTTTACCTCGGAAGTAAGGTTGAAAATACTCAGTGGTACTCCCAACCTGCTTATCGAGCGACATTTTCACTGTGATCTGAAACTTGATACTTCCTAGATTATTTAGTTCCTGGTTGACCTTATCAGCTATCAGAGGCTTGATATCTGTAATGTCTATGTTTCTATCAACACGCATGCGCCAACCTCTCAAATAATTGCCTACGGCGTGCTCAGTGCGCACGAACTGTAGGTCAATAGCTCTATTCTGTCGTAATAATTCTAAAAGCTGTGGTTTTCTCATACGAGAATACCCGCCTAAACCCAAATCGTGTGCCTCGGTTTTCAGTTGTTTTACAGTTGGACGTGCTACTGGGGCATGTGATAACAATGCGGTTAACCCGGCTTTCCCCAATTTTGAATAACCCGTGTATCCAAGCTGTTTCGCTTGAGCTTTTAACTGTTTTACCGTAGGAGGGACTTCTAAACCTAGTAATCTCAACAATGCTGGCTTCCGCATTCTAGAATACCCGATAACACCTCTCTGTTTTGCGACCCTCTTGAGCTCGCGCACAGTAGTCATTGTGTTTACACCTAAGAGAACTAATGTCTAATTGGTTCACAGTAAGGGGAGGTAACTCCTCCACTCTTGATAAAAAATATTTTATTTCTTGTAATCACTTATTAACCAAACTCGGTTTGTTGGCCACAATTCTCGTAAGTCTTCCAACAGCTTGTGTGAATCTATGTAGGCATCGATCAGTGTTTGGTTATTTGATAACAATTCGATTAACCCGGCTCTCCCCAGGTTTGAATAACGCCGGTATCCAAGCTGTTTTGCTATAGCTTTTAATTGTTTTACCGTAAGATAGGCTTCCATATTCAAGAATGTACAGTAGACATGTTTACACCTAAGAGAACCAATCTCTAATTGGATTTTATCTTGAGCAGTCGCCTACGTTCTTTTATGTAGCCTTTTTTATTCTCGTATATGAGTTGATGTCTGACTACGTTCGCTCCGTGAGCTTTACATAAACAGTAGTGCCCTTTAACCCCGATACCACACACAGAACACGTGTAGTTAGGACTTCCCATATGGAAACAACAGAACCCCTGATTCCTGCATTTCCTACCACAGGCCTCGGTCTTCCCCATAAGTATATATTCGCATCGGTATGGAGCGGGTCTCATGTTTACTTATATAGGTATTTTAGTTTAATTGCTTAGCAACCAACGTAGTAGCTGCTATACCCAACACTATGAAGCCCAGTTCACGATTCATTTGTCCCTTGGATGGTGTGTAGTACTGAGCGAGTGTGGGTTTATTGAGCGGTTCCAATTGTTTACCAGTTAGTAGGTAGTATTCTTTCATTCCTTCATCGACATCGTAGAATGTTTTAATGGCATGGTTTTCACGCTTGAGTTGTTCGTTAATAAAATCGATCCTCTGGAGGCGTTTTTTAGCGTACTCGGCCTGTGCTCTTTGTAATTTCTCAGTAGCGAGATCGTGTCGCTTCCTTTCTTCCTGTATTTCAGCCGCGTGATCATCTCGTAGTTTCGAGAAGAGGTAATTACTCCCGGAAAATGCCAGGGCATTCACTAACGCCCCACCGACCATCATAGCTATCGTGGCCATCCTTATATTTATTTCATTATATTATCAGGTATGATCCCTTGTTTTACTAGGATGTCTTTTGTGGCCATCGCCATACCAAGGTTCATTATAAGCATACCCATATCCTGCAGGTTGAAATCTAGCTTGATAGTTGGTTGTTTAAGCACCATTTTAGTTAACCGAGCGTACCCTACGGCTAGACTAGCGACCACTGTGGCGTGGTATGCGTCGTTGACGAACGTTTTCCCCTCAGACATTATGTATATGATATAAAATATTTTAAATTATAACATGATATGCGGGTCTACCATGGGGGATACCCCCATACCACCACTGTTGGAGGTTACCTCACTGTTGGGTGGTGGCTCACTGTGGGAGGGTACCCCCGCGTATAACCATGTTATAACCACGGCAGCAGTTACGCCTACAGCCAACAACAGTCGGGTTGGGTTAGTCACTTTATGTTGGTTACACCACCGTTTTTTACCGGCAGCTACTCTCTTAGGATTCTTCTGCCTGGTTACTGTTGGTGGTACCACCACTGGGGTCTCCACCGTCACTGGTTCCTGTGAATCCACTGGGGTCTCCTCCTGTGCAGCATCCATCTATACTATTATTATTATTCTTTCTCTCAAATTGGCAATGTTTTGCTGTGATAATCGCCGCCGTCACTGGAGCCAACAACATACCATATTTGTGGTACAGCCCGCAGCTGATAGAGCTCACGGCGTGTTCGATAAAAGGGTCTTTCTCGAGGTCCTCCCACAGGTAAAGTCGGCGCTCTGGTGGAATGGGAAGGAAGTGTGATACAATACTGGTGTATATCTGGGTCATAGCCGATCCTATTGTCTTTGTCATTTCTGCTCCGAGCCGGGACTCGTATCTAGCGTACAGCTTATCGATTTCTTCGGCTGACATTTTATTAATTTTATCTGGAGTATAGTCTCCAAAGTAATGTTTGGCTTTGCCGCCAACAGCCAACGCCACCAGTTTCTCTCGCTTGTCATCAGTGGGGCCTGCGGGCGACAATTGTTCGAGTAATTCCTCACACTCCATCTTATAATATAACAAGTAAGATTTAGTTTTAACTATATAATACCCGATGCAGACAAAACACAGAGAAATGAAAGTTAAGTTGCACACGACAAATACTTCAAATATCATAGCTATATGCTTAGCTTTGCTTAGCTTTGCTTAGCTTTGCTTAGCTTTTGCTTAGCTTTGCTTAGCATACTATATATGCTACTGGTTGGTCGGTCTTTAGAACGAGCTTAGCGTGTTTAGTTTCAGCGAGCTGTTTCTTTACCCGTTCCCGTTCTAATTTACTCATCACATCGTTCTCTCTCAAACACTCCTCAAACGAATCCCTGTCCTTGCAGTGAAATAAGGCCACCCATCGCGTCTGCTCCCTGAGGTCTTTCAACACCGAGTTGAACTTCTGCGTTAGCACCCAGACGCTGTGATTTGCATGCCGGCCGGAGAAGGCCAGGTACGATAGCATGTCTCTCTTTTTTGTTATCTCGCGATTAGCGCTGCAGTCGTCCAGTATAAACAGCGTCGGTTCCCCTTTAAATTTCTCGTGAAGAGCTTTCAACCAGTCCTGCAGGCGTGTTCCAGGGTCGATTTTGTGTACGTCAGGGTCCGTCATCACCCAAGGTCGCGCGTACGTTTTATTCATGCTCAGAGTAGGGCACATGATAACGATGTTATCGAACACATCCTTGTAGTAACCCTCCAACATATCCAACACGAAAACGGTCTTACCACAGCCAGTCTGCCCGCATATGATAGCGCAGTGTGGGTCAGTGGGTAACCCCAGGGGGTCTCCCCCATCAGTAGATGGCTTGCACGAATCTCCCATTGTCTATATTAAGTTGCGCGTCCATAATTACGTACAGATATAATTTCAACTTACCAGCGGTTTGAGCCTTCTTAGTAATCTGGATGGTTATCCCTTCGCTGCCGTTATCTATACGGCGCCCGCTACCGTGCAGTTTATCATCATCCGTGGATCGCATGTCCAACCATAGGGCGTACTTGGTAGTCAGGTATTCACCGATCTGCACAGAGCCGAGGTCCAGGTCCTTTGTTATGTAATCCCCCACTGGTAGCTTTTTTATCTCATCCCACTGCTGGTGTGGTCTCATACCATGACTGAACAGCTGGTTGGGCACGCCCTCGATGGTCACTTCCACCTTTTCAATCTCGGGGTTGAAAAACTTCTCGCTGTCCCTCCGGAATGGATCGTAATCCTCCACGGGGACGACCAGGATACCTTTCATCGATCGCGCCGGCACGTTAAGGTTGATATTCCACACAGTGTCGCTCTTATCACGCACGACTGATCTATGCCTCAGTACGCGATCGTACAGGATAGCCATCTTCCCAGAGTACTGGCTTCGAACCTGCCTGGCCAGCTCCGGGCTAGTGACCATGTCGAACTCCAGAGAGATGTTGTCTATGGTATAACTGGCCTCATCACCGTTCGGCGTACGCACTACTTTGCTATAGTCGTTAAACGTGAGCTCGTATTCTAGCCTATCACCCAGTGCGGCCTGGTAAAACGGCGCGTGTCCCGTGAGCAACTCGAAGTCGAGCGGCACGCAGAATCGATTCCCGTATGCTAGAGCGATGGCCTTTTCACCGTCCGATAGCTTGTCTTGCTGGTCTTGCGTGAAGACGTATCCTATGCGCGCCCGGGTTGATTTGCTGATACCCTGGTACACATCATTGACTCGTTCTCTCTCGCTTTTCCAGAGATCCTTGTAGCAGTGAAACACGTCGCTGTCGTCGATGCTCAGTACCTCGTTACCGCTGATCTTGACGGTCGTTTTCTTGATGATAGCTCGACCCACGTTCCGCACTAGCTCGCGTTTGTCGTTGTCGGAGGTCAACGTGATATTGAACGCCAGTCGAACAGTGCCTGGTACAATGAGGTCATTCTCACCAAGGTTTGGAAATCTAACCAGCAGAGTTTGGTTCTGGTCTATCTTACTGGGATTATTGGTGATGGTCACCGACTGTCGCACGGCTCTGGCACCTAATGGCTCTCTCAATCTTCTGAAAGGATCTAATTTTCTACCGTACATTGTTATATAAATGAAATATATTTTTAATACTAATGGATGAAGACATACCTATGGATGATATGTGGGACGATAGTGCCCAGGCATTCAATGATGACCAGGAGACCTCATTCTCGCAAGGTGACGAGCTCCTTAAAGGCGCCGTCGACGATTATTACAACGCAGTTGAAAATAAATCCAAACTCAAGCCGTTGGGAAGGAACTATTCCGATTTTACCTTCGATAGCAATGGCACGCTGCGTTTGAAGGCTCACCCGGGGATTGATCTCTTTCATCAAACAACGAGAAAACCGCTTGCTTTATCAACATTGGCCGGTAAATATAAGATTAACTTTGTTCAAGATGAACTAGGCTTCACAAATTACGGTGGCGCGCGACCTAAGCAGTATCCTCCGAAGTTAGTTCAAGATCTGGAAGGCATCAGGGACGCCACATCAAATCAAAACATGACTTATGATATTAAAAAGGTGTTGGCCGACTACGAGAACAAACCATTCCCGGGGCTCGAATTTACCGTTCGGGAACTGCGGGGGTTGGATCTGACGATGCAAACCATTCGCGGACATCTCGCGAAAAGCACAGCCAAAATGAGTGAGATAGACGACCACATCGCCTATGAAAAGAAAAAACTCGGTGAAACTGAGGACGAGTCTATGAAAGCCACCATCGAGGAACGAATACGTAATTTGGAAGATGAAAAGCAAACCTGGCTGGAGACAACATCCTCCTTCAAAGAAAAGCTTCGATCCCAGGTCAACCGTATACGGGAAACCATCAATCAAGTCCTCTACCGAGACACCACGTTAGCAGACAGGATTCGGATATTATTCCGGGAGCAAGGGATCACCATCGCCAGCATTCTGACTGCATTGGGTTTAATCATATCAACCCTGGTGGTGTCACTGGTGGGAGGAACCCCTGTGGGGCCTGCCGGCGGCGGGGGAACTCCAGGCGGTGGTGGTGGTGTTAAAGACTGGATCAAAAAACTCGGGGAAGGCCTAGCTAAACTGGCTGGTAAAGCCGCCGAAGCCCTTCCCGGCATCCTGGGTAGCATCGTCTCGTGGTTGTTGAGCGCTCTGTCTAAAACTGCCATGTGGCTCAGTCAAAACCTGTGGGCAGCCATCGTCGCCGTGGCGGGTCTGGTGTACGTAGCGGCTAAGAAATCTTTAACCAAATAAGTCCCAAAGTTACCCCACCAACCACTAAGGCTGTTTTATTATCAATATGCTGCTGATAGGAGACCTGCATATGGGGGTGTGTGGGGGGTACCCCCACATGAACTTTAGGCTCCGGAGGTGGCGCCACTATACCTTTTTCACGTGGTTGGATGTGGGGGATATGTGGGGTGTTAATATCGGGGTTGATACCCAACTTTTGGTCCGCCGTGGCTATAACTATTTTGTTGTTATAACCCACCACTTTTTTTATTCTCAGTTGCATATCACTCGGAGCCATGTATAACCCCACGCCGAACACGTAATTGACTTTCGATCTGGCGTATTCTAACACATTTTGGTAACGGTCGATGGCCCTCGGGAGATCAACTGGAGAATTGATAGCATCCTCAACGTTGGAAACGAATTGTGTCTGAGCGTCGTAAGCAGTTCCCTTACCGAGGATGTTGGAACGCG
The DNA here is from genome assembly GCF_037392515.1 of Haliotis asinina. NCBI lineage: Eukaryota > Metazoa > Mollusca > Gastropoda > Lepetellida > Haliotidae > Haliotis > Haliotis asinina. The sequence goes on along the minus strand of NC_090290.1, from coordinate 12,931,605 downwards.
TCATAGACTGCGCACCCAACAGCGCCCACACGTACGTTCGAATCGAGTCGTTCAAGCGTATTGTACCAGCACGAGTGAATCCTTTCGATGTTTTTGAGATCATTTTAGTCCAGGCTGTGGCTGCATCAGGACTGGTTTGCTTTATACAGCTGACATGGATCTTTTCATTCGTTGTGGGGCCTGTAAATGTATGCCGGTTTGGGTTGTATGAACCATCTTTAGAACCGGCATAATATTTTCCGGACCTGTAGAAGTACACGAGAACTATACCGAGACCATGGTTCACACCAGGAAGGCGAAAGTCTTTATTCGTTGGAATCTCAAACTCCCCACAAATACGTTCATAAGCGCGTCTATCATAGGGGTTATTCGTCATACTCCACGCTTTATCTTGGGGAAGAGGAGCACTTATTTCCTTCAATATTCGTCTCGTTTGATAATAAATATGAAACAAAACAACCGCCTTACTCAGTTCGTCTATACCGTAATCTGGTGTCACACCCGACCCTGTCGTCGCACACCACACAGCAAAGTTGAGTTGGTTCTGCCAAAACTGCATTGGGTTTTGATTCCAGTTTACCACCGCCTGCGCGTTATTAACGGACACGACATACTTTTCAAAGATATCAATAAAGGTTGTTTTAAACCCCGTACCATCTGCATTCACCACGATTTTCAAGTGTGCTAAATCCATATTATAATATATAAATTATATAATATAATATGTACATAACACTTCCAGGAATAACGAGCGGTGAGGCCGTTCAGCTGACGCACGCGATCGATAACACGTCAGGTCAACTCGAAGTCGCACTCTGCGATATCACCTACCTACCGCAATGGACTAACATTAATATCAGCAACAATAAGCTGTTCGTCAGTGGAACTCGCAGTCAAATAACTGACGGCTACTACAGCGTGTGCTCGCTAAACGACGAGGTCTTCAAACCCCTGGGAGCCGAACTCAAGATGAACGACTCAAACGGCACAGTGGTGTTAATCAACAACGGAAGAACCTCCTTGAGGCTAGGCCGACCATTAGCGAGGATACTCGGTATGTCTCCTGACGAGATAAAACCAACAACAACCGTCACAGGCACGAAGTTACCCGAACTAGTACCGTACCGAGAGCTATACATTCATCTCGGTCAGGTGAGCACAACGTATAACATTCAAGGAGGCCACCCTTCCACTATACTGAGAGCAGTGCCGGTGAAAACTGAGAAATTCAACGACGGTAGAACCGAGTCATTTTCACCACGGCAGTATAAGAGATTAACCCAGGGCAACATACCTGAGCTGACAATATCGGTGTTAGATATAAATCATAATCCTGTAAATATAGGATACCTCAGCTTAACGCTTCACGTAACATGACCAGCGCACAAGGGCCCGGAGTGAAAAAATGCGTCAATATCGGGATCTCCGACCTCGGAGACACGCGTGGTTTCGACGCTCCCGGAGTAGATGGTAAATCGTATGCCTTGCAACTGAAAAACAACATTTACAAACGCGTTGAAGTCTCCTCCGGTGGAGCCCTAAGTGATATGATAGATACCACAGGGGCAACAGCCAACACTAAGTACGCCCTCGTCAACACCGGTGATGACAACTGGAGAATATACCCATCATTCGGAGGTAAACTGTTCGACTTAGACGATGTTGAGAGCACTACCGTCGTCAAAAACAAACCATATATGCTCGTCTTCACCGAAGATGACAAGTGGGTGTTGTTACCCGATAACAAATGGTTTCTCAATATTAGACTCGTCTCCCCTTACGTGTTCACGGATAACAAAGACAACCACCTAAACAAAGTCGTGAACAATGGAACCCTGCTCGTGGCTTACGTCCCAACTCAGAGACGTAGCGTAGTCGTCAGCCCAGTCAACACTATAGCAGCCCACATGCTATCGAGTAAACCAGCCATACAAAACGTGAAATTGCAGTTGGTGTCTGAATTCGAAGGCGTGGTCAAGATACTAGAGAGTCTACCAGCAAACTCAACACTATTCATCAAAGTCTACCTAGGGGAACCATCGGTGAATGATGTCGAGATCGTGAAGGGGATCAAACTCGGGTGGGTGAAACGACACCAGTATCAAGTTTGCAACGTTTACGTGCGGGTGGGTGTCGACTCCAAGACCAGTCTGCAGGGGGTCAACGTGATCGTGGAAAACAAGATATCACTAATCAATATCTTCCTGCCTGACAACATACACTTCATGGGTATCAAGTTAACCCCTGAATTATTATCAGAAAACCAGTTGGAAATTATATCATAATAGTATAATAATGACCAGTCATCATCCCAACACTACACTTAACGACCTGGGAGATACAGAGGGGTTCGATCAGCCTGGTGAGGAAGATGAATTCTACATCCTACACTTCAAAGACAACGTGTACAGACGGGTGCCGTTACCAGATTTTAAAAAACCTAAATGGCTGATCAACTTAACACCCACCTCACCTAATATGATATTAAATAATGGGTATATCTCTAAGATTAGGAACAACGGTATCTGGCCCGGGGATTTCATTCCGGAGAATACATTAGTAAACACAGAATCTATTAGTTACGAAAAAAATGGGTTAAGGGCTCATCCAGACAATAAATTAAAATTTAGTAGTGATCTTGATAGAATATCTTCCCCTTCCACCCTCATCATAGAAGTCTTCTTTACGTCTTTCTATAGAACCCTCCCAATATCACACCAAATTTTACCCGGGGTGTCAATACACTGGGCTAAAGAACACATAAACCAATATTGTCGTATTGTTATACAACAGGATACCCACGGGGGTCCTATAAACTACTTAATAAACCTCAGTGGGGTTTATGTTACAACAAGAGATTTTATTTACCTCTCACCTATTTCCCTGACTAGTGGTCTAGAACTTGTAGACTTCAAATTCATTGATAGACTTTTAATTGAAACCCAATTAAAAAATCTTTCAAAATATATATTATAGGATGGGTCTGTACCCAGTCATAGAGGAAGTAGCGAAGACGCTGGAAACCGTAGATGGGTTCCGTTTGAGGCAGTTATGTGATGTGAAACGCCAACTAGAACAAGACCGTGACACGCGGAAAGCACTATGTAAAAAATATAATAGAGCTTTCAATATCGTAGACGGGGCTGACACTATCCTTATTACAACCAGCATGGGACTAGGGGCGGCAGGCGTTGGGTTGTTAACCACCATCGTGGCTGCACCTATAGTGCTAGGTTTTGAAATAACAGCTGGGATAGCGGGGGTGTTAGGGTTGACGCTTAAGTTGGTATCACACAGACTGCATCGTAAGGCATTGAAACACGACGAGATTAGGGTTCTGGCCGAAGCAAAGCTGAACACAGTGAGTGAGCGAATTTCCACGGCACTCTCTGACAGTAAGATCTCAGAAGAGGAGTTTCGTTCAATCCTATCTGAACTCACAAAATATAATGGAATGAAACAAGATATTCGATCCAAGTCTCGTAAGTCTGCTATCAGCGAGGATGAGAAAAAAAAGTACATAGAACAGGGGATACAAAAAGCCCAACAAGCCTTTATTACGAACACCAAAGAGATCATAGGCGGTTCACGTTAAACTGTTTCATTGATATAAACATAACATAACCGTAAGCGAGCCACCGATCCTATATGGTCGGTCAAAACTTACAACATAGATAAAGTGGATATGAAAGCCGACGAACCTAACTTGTACTACTTGAGGGGTGGGCCGGGTAGGGGGTTTGTAAGAGAAGAATTATTGATCGTACCGTACGGCACAGTGTTACCGCCTGCCAAGTCACGGTAAACGTGATGGCGTAGCTTTGTAGTAGGGGCAATAATAGCAAGAGCTAATGGTCCCACCAAAGCCTCATTTAGTAAATGAGGCTTTTTAGAGGGGTTTTTGAAAAGTGTTTTCGGACTGTCATTCCCTATACTACTAGTGCCGTTACATCGGCAATATTTCAGCCATATGGTGACAAGAACATTCAAGAATGAAAACGACCATATGTACTTTATAAAACCTGTCAACGAAGGACAGTAAAAGAACTAGAATATCACTATTATCATTAAGACTAGCGTCGAAAATTAAAACTAATATCACTAAACAAAACAAAAGGTCATATGTGAATCGAAAATAAGTCCTAAGAACTTGGCCTCCTTGACCACTTTGATTGGGGTACCACTTAGAAATAGTTCTGGGTCTTTATCAGGTTTGTATTTACGGCAAAAGTGTATACAATTGTTTTTCTTAATTTAGAAAATATGAAGCCGGTTTCAAGACACCATTTACGTATTTTGTTTAAACACATCTGTAGTTCAATAGCAAACATATTTGTACCATGACAAGAAATATTAAAATCATCCACAAATAACGATCCATCTATTAAATCGTTTAAGACTTTAGATAAACTATTGATCTTGATGCTAAAAAGACTGACAGACAAAATACTGCCTTGCGGTACACCCTGATCCTGATTGTAATGATCAGACAACGTAGAACCCACACGGACCTGGAATTGTCTGTTATTTAAAAAGTTGGCTATAAATTCAGGCAAACGACCTTGCAAACCGCAGCGAGTTGTTTATTAATTAGTGCGTTTTTAACAAATTATTCCAGTCGCACTAGGTCATCGACAGTACTTCAGTTTTTACGGAAACCTCATTGTATATCTCTTACGAGGTTATTTGTTTCCAAGTACCAAACAAGTCGATTACAGCTAGTTAATGAAATCGGACGATATTTGGATGGATCCGTATGGTCACGTCCAGGTTTAGGGATCGGTAATACTATAGCGTCACGCCATGAAGAAGGAAATTTCCCAGAAGTCCAAATATCATCAAAAATATGTAAGGGCATCTCTAAACAGGATTCTGGTAAGTGCTTCAGGAGTTTATAATGTATGTTTAGTTTAGTTGCAATATCTGATTTATCAGTAAGTAATTGATCTCCATGTTTAAGATGATGGACACTAGATTTGGTACCTTCACCATTGATTTTCTGGACCATGTTCCACACCTTGGACATGGGTGCCCTCGAGTTTATTTTGGATACATAATTTTTGCCAAGATTGGCGTTTGTTCTGTTTAAAGGTACGCCACGCTTTAGCATTCATAGTTTTAAATTATTTAAATTATGCATCATAGGGTGGCGACGGAAATAATGTTCTTCCTTTTCCCTTGCCTTCCCAGGTTGTTTGCAGTCATTGTTGAACCATGGTTTTTGAATATGTAGAACTGCAGAGGAACTTGGTATACACTCATCAGCTGTGGAATTCATTTAATCAGAGAAGCATTTTATAGCGCCAGGAACGTCAATATAAAGCCCAGTTAGCCTGATTAAAATTCCGCCTTTGATGATGAAGGAACATCAGATGGAGTTACAGATTTTATTATATTAGGAAAATGGTCAGTTCCACAGAGGTCATCGTAGACTGACCATTCGAATTCATGTGGTGGTTCTGAATTTGTGAGTGACAAGTCGAGGGCAGAATAGGTCCCTGTACCAGGGTGTAAATATGTGCTGTAATCATCATTATAAATACATAAATCATTGTCAGAACAAAAGTCCAGCAACAATTTACCTTTAGCGTTTGTAGTTACACTAGCCCAGAATGGGTTGTGACCATTTAAATCTCCCATTATAATACAGGGCTGCGGGAGTTGGTCATATAGAGCTTGAAGATCGGTTTTGGCAAACGTCGAAGACGGCGAAATATAGAGAGAACATAGTGTAAACGCTACATGTAAAGTAATTCTCACTGAAACAGCCTGCATATCAGTAATAAGTGAAACAGGGCTATGAATAACGTTTTGTCTGAATAGAATGGATGATCCGCCAGTGGCTCTATCACCCGGAGGTGAAAAACAATGCACTAAAATGACGAAGGTCAAATGTATCTGTTTGTTTTTTCTCTTGGAGACATATCGCTGAAGGTGTAAAATCATGGACTAATAGCTGTAAGTCATGTAAATTAGCCCTCAATCCTCTGCAGTTCCACTGTACAATACTATTGGAATAAACTATCTTTTGGGGGGATTTATTGGGGATCTACTCCGCACTCTTTTGGAGGGCGACAAGCTATGTGTCCTAGAATGGACGTTTTCAGAAACGTCCATGTCTTCAAGAGACCCATATTTATTGAACAATTGAATTTTATTTTGTGACCCTTTAGGAACTCTGCCACTTTGTTGTTTTGAAGCATCAGGCTTAGGCTTAGGTTTACTTTTAACAGTTTGTTTAACAGCTATCGATTGAGACTTTGAGTGTGACTGAGATGATGATGATTTGTGATCAGAAGAAGACTTTGATGTACTAGGAAGTGATTCCTTATCCTGAAATGACATAGCAGGCTACAAAAGCTGTGCTAATGCTATTTACCGAAGTCAAGGTAGTTTGGCAACCTGTGGATGATTTTGTTATTTTAGAGCTAGACTCAGATGATGGTTTTGCTACTGTTGCATAACTTTCTGGAAGATCAGATCTCTTTACCATTTCTTTGCCTCAGAAAAAGAGATATTTTGAGTAAACTTTATTCACTTTATCTCCATTTGCTCTTTCCACATTGGAGACTGTTTAGAAAATGAGGAATGGTCGCCTTAGCAGTTGGTGCACTATTCTAAAATCACTGTCACAATCTTCACTTGTGTGTGTTTTCTCACCACAGTGAGCACACACAACAGGCAACGTGCAAGTATTTACACCATGCCCATATTTCTGGCATTTAAAACACCTGAGCGGGTGGCGGATGTAGGTGTCAACTTGAATGTTACAGTAGTCTGCTTTCACTGATTTGAGTGCATTTGGACATAAAGAAGTAAACAGATACGTGTTCGTTTTGATGGTTTCATTGTTTTTCCGAGTTGAAAAGCGCTTGACATAAAGCACACTTTGATCCTTTATTTCTGATACTATATCAAGGTCCGACATATCATCAAACAATCGATCAAAAAATGCATTTCAAAATCAGAAAATCACGATTAACAAATAGGCCAAGACCAAAATTGAAAGTCCAAATAAAAATTGTGCAATGATATATATATATATATATATATATATATATATATGTTCCATGCACAGGGCTTGGCATGATCAGCCGATTTTGTTGATCCGGGCCCATTCTACCTCCCGTCTAGGCGAAGTCAGGGCCGAAGTTTTGTGTTGAGCAACAGGAACTTGATTACAGTCCCCTATTCCCTCAACCACAAGGATCCCTTTCTGCGCCGGCACAGGGCCGCAACCCACGACAAACGGGTCGGTGGACCAAAATTCCCCCCGGGTCCACAACGGGGGTGAACGGCTCTCAGCGTTACCCAGGACCCACTACGAGGAGGTGGCCGTTCACGGGTGCCAGAAGTACAAGTCATGACATTTTTGGGACTAGAGACAGACCAGAGAGAGTATCCTCGTGGCCATTATGGTCAAGGTGGGTACCAGTGCATGGACAGTATCCCTTTCAAACCTCAAACATGGTTCCAAGAACGGCTGAATTCAGGATTTCAGTCGAAGCTTGTGCTGTGGAAGCAAGTCAAATGGCTCAGGCAGGGTTTGCGTACGTACTTGATCGGAGGAGATGCTTGAAAGTGTGTTCAATGTGGTGTGGTTCTCAAGAACTGGGACGTAGAGGATGATCCTTGGGTTGAACATGGAAATGGTCTCTAAACTGTCCGTATATGACCCAGGTAGGAGTACCTCAGAAGGAGGTGGTGCGCTGGGGTAGGCATGTAGCTGTATATGTAAAAGAGTGTGGTGGGCATTGTGTGGAATTGTGACTATTCGAGTCGATATTTGCATTGGATGGTGTCATTGGTTTATATGAAAGTCCTAACACACCTTTGAACCTGTGCTTTCGACGTATAGAAAATTGTTTTAAACCCTAATGTGTTTGACCAGCCTCAAATGCGTTAATTTGCATACACTCGGGTATGATTCGACTGCCATATAAAACAGCACCATCTTCATGATATGTGCAAGACACGCACCTGCTCAAGGGCACTCTGCACAATGGCTTCACTCTCGTGGTCCAAGGCTGACGTTGCCTCATCCAGCAGCAGAATCTTGGGGTTACGAACCAAAGCTCGAGCAATTGCTACCCGTTGTTTCTGTCCACCAGAGAGTTGTCCCCCTTGTTCTCCAACAACAGTGTCATATCCCTGAAAACATATATTTTAGATGTTATTACTTTTTTACATTATCAGTTTGGAACATTTAACTTCACATTTTTGTGCTGTAATAGTAAACTGCTTCAATAATCTACTGTTTTATAACAATGTTCAATTTAACGGTTTGGAAAAGAAATATCTTAAACGGTAACACAAACAAACAAACATTTTCATCAGTTTGTATCTGGAGTGGGTATTTGTGGTTTGGATTCTTCCCGTGTTATGGTTCACTGTTTGTTTTTAAGCACGATAGGTTTTGATAATTTTTGTACTTTTTCGATCATTTAATATATTCTGTATTAACAAAATATCAACAACGAATGTCTCATGCTATTCACCTGCGGTAGCTGTGTGATAAAGTCGTGTGCGTTGGCTTCTCTGGCCGCCTTCTCTATGCCAGCTCTGTCAATGCCCATGTTGCCATAGCAGATGTTGTCAGCAATAGTGGTTGCGAACAGGACGGGTTCTTGACTCACAATGCCGATATGCTGACGTAGCCAGCCAATATTGAAGTTTCGGATGTCAACACCATCAAGCAGAATCTAGGTATAAACGGAGATGAATACACATCGTACAAAGTATGCGTTTGCTCGTTTCTTCCAATTGGCACACTCAGCGATATCCCAGCCGCATACAGGTTGTCTGTAATTAATCTAATCTGGACCAGACAATCCAGTGACGAACAACAGGATCATCAATCTAAGAAATGACCTGTAAACCAAGTGAGCAAGTCTGACCACCCGAGCCAGTTAGTCGCCCCTTAAAAGCATAGAAGTATTCGAAGTAATGTTTATTAATGCCACCGTCTGAACCAGTTAGGCTGCATAAAAATAATTAAATGTTTCTTGGTCACATGTTTTTTTCAAAAGTGACGAGGGCGGAACACATTTTCTTTCAGAAAAACGGCTTGGGAAGTTTAGCATGTTTTAATGAGTCGTAAATTCAGTCTCACTCGTTCTTATAGACACTGATTCTTATAGTGGAAAAATGGATGATAAGGACGCGGCAAAGTCAAAATTATTTTTTTAAATGGCTGTACAAAAAAGGTTACGCGCACAAATAAAGTGACTCAACAATGCCCGAGAAACCTTTCACTTTTTTAATTTAGCCTTACGATCTGTGTAGAAAATACTTAACAGAGCTTCTTCCTAGATTGTAATAACCTCTGCATAGAAGAAACGTTAATTTACGTCGAAGATTCTTTGCAGAGTACGATAATTCAATCTGCAAAGACCACTGTGATATCACTTGTGTTTAGCAATGACATGCAGTAACTCACGGTTACAACTAAATTGCAGGGGCCCCTAGTTGAGTTTGTTATAATCATATTTGTATTTTGCCGAACGTATATAGCCAGCAACTGGCCAAGATACCAAACTAGTACAAACTGTGTTCAATACACTTGCTATGTCATGGATATTAGTAAAGGTGTCACCTGGCCATCATTTGGATCGTAAAAACGCTGCAGGAGCTGTATGGTCGTGCTCTTGCCACACCCACTTGGCCCAACGAGAGCGACTATCTTCCCCTTGGGTACCCTTAGGTTAAATCCTTTGAGAATCTGTTAAATGAGGAACGAAATAATTTCAATATATGACTATGAATGACAATTTGTTTTCTATTAAATTGACACACGTGGTTTCATCTTTGTTTTCATGAAGTGTCATTTATGTGTTGGCTTGGTTGTGTAACGTGCACAGATGCATAATACAGGTGAATGATAAAATAATAGCTGTCAGTATTGGATAATCTTTTCTGATTACACGTGCTCATTATGAAAGCTAATAAGGCGTACAACTTTAGAGATAACATGTACAACTTCTTGTCTTTTTCACAAATCAGCGTGTGCTGTAAGTACACTGTGCAAGAATCTACGAGGAAACGTCGCTAACAAGAAGCTGTAAACGGTAAACGTAAAGAAGTCATGAATTTATACAGAAAAAAATAAATTCTCTATTATATGTTTACAAGACATACACATTTCCGCAGAGTATGAGAACACAATGAGAAATGAATGGGGATTAGATTGTGTCACTGCCCCATATAAGTCAAATTCAAGAGGTGTAGCCATTCTTCTAAACAAAAACTTCGATTATAAAATATACAATATAGCTGAAGACGAAAATGGAAATTACATAATTTTAGATGTAACTGTTGATGGCCTAAGATTAACCCTTACAAATCTGTATGGGCTTAACTCTGATAGTCCTTCCTTTATATATCTTGATTTGACAAGATCGTAAACATGGGAAACGATTCAGTTGCAGTATGCGGAGATTGGAATCTAGTCCTGGACCCCTCCATAGACCTTGAAAACTATAGACACATCAATAACCCACAGGCTCGTAAGACTGTCTTGGACCAAATTGAAAACTGAAACTTAATAGATGCTCGGAGAGTACAAAATCCCAAAATAAAAAAGTATACATGGTGGAAAAAGAATCATCGCCAACAAGCTAGACTAGATTTCTTCATAGTATCCGAAGGCCTCTATGGAGTAGTTTATATTAAAGATATTTGTAATGACCACGGCTTTCTAACTTTTGCAGAACTTAAAAGAAATTCTGGCATCAAGGGTACTGTGCTTGACTTTAATCGTGTTATCGTTAGTATACCCAAACAGTGGAAAGACGTAATAAGAACAAAAAACAATTTGAATATATTGAAGTTATCTATGTGTTCTCCTTGGAACGATTTGATTAAACCTGGTAAAGGCTCAAGGATATTTTACGATAATCTCATATCTGACTATAACATTCCGAAAGTGTGTCTCAAATGGGACGGGGAACTTAGTAAGTTGCTGAATTGGAAAATCATAATTTCACAGTATAGACACTTCACGAAAAACACGAAACTTTTAGATTCTCAATACAAATTTTTACACAGAGTCATTTACACTAAGCGAGAGCTACTAAGAATGAAATTGGCAGATGATGACCTATGTACACCATGTGGCTCAGCTAGCGAGAATATTTACCATGTATATCTTGAGTGCCCAATCATCAAAATGATCTGGGCTGAATTTAAGAATTTCACAACCCAGTTTCTTGGCAAAACCTGCGAAACTTCTAACCACGATGTTCTATTTTGTTGGAGTGGAACCCATTTGCTCAACCACATGATTCCAGTAGCAAAGCGCCACATTTTCGTTATGAATATAAGAGGACACAAACCCAGTTTCACAATCTACAGAGCATTATTAAAGGACGTTTATGAGACAGAGAAATTTATCGATAAGAAAAACGTCAACATATCACTTTTATAGAAAATGGAATGTCATTGCTGCAATCGCGTAACTAGACACGAGCCTCTTGTATTCGCTGTATCATCTTTGTATCAGCTATATTGTTCAATCCAGATATTTCCAATACGAAACATATTGTACTGTCTGCCTTTCTACTATGCAATTTGTTACATTCTATTCTACCCATATATCCCGTTGAACTGCAACCAAGTAAAGTGAATAAAAGATTTCACAAAAACAGAAGCTGTAAACCATAAAGGTGTATTAATGATAATCCACCATCTATCAGATCAAACAGTTAGAACCAATCAAACAATTAAGGACAATACTGACAATATCGTATGATGTCCTTTTGAAATCCAAAAGTAAAGCGATAATATCGTGAGTTAGTAATGCAACATTGATCGTACACAATAAAGTTTGATTTCATGGAAGAAATCGATGAAATCTTAACTTCTCCATTAACTGACTCAAATCGAGATCAACGGACCACGTGTGTCTGCAGCAATACGATACCTGAGTGTCTGGCCTTGTAGGGTATGTGAAGCCAACATCCCGGAAGTCTATGTCTCCCAGCACTTGTGGCAGAAGGCCCTTTTCCGATGAACTGTCTATTGTCGGCACATGGTCTATGATGGCGAAGATCTTCCCAGCGACCGAAGAGGACGTGGAGAAGACCTCCAAGTAAGGGAAGGCCCGTCCCAGTGACGTTGATCCGATCATAACGTTCATTAATATCTACAACAATCCAATTTTGCACAATCTCTCATACTTGACATACTTTAATTCTTTCCAAAACGGACGCGAAGCTTTTGTTTTAGTTTACATCTGAAGAGCTGACCTTGTGAGTTCTTTCGTGATCCTGAAACAATGCCCTCTTGCCATCGCAAGTAACTGTCTTTGACAGTAAACTCCTCGTTAGATTCGGCTGGATATGGTAATGGCTGAACACATCGCAGGATTTGAAAATCAGGCTTTCGGATCAATCAAAAAACGTAAATGTACTGACCATCTGAGGCCTAGAAATGTACTATGACAAATACGTACGGGTATTATGACACCGGGGTCTATGGCTTCATTCTGGAGTAGATACACGCCATACCAAAACGATAAAGCAAAGTCGAGGAAGACGATCATCCAGAAGCCACTCGCTGTCAGCCCCACAGCCAGGCCCTTCTTAGCTGCCATGCTTTTCGCCTCGACGAGGTTGACATCGTACCTTGGGGTGTAATGCCGATCTGATCAATATTCGTGTTATAACTGGTCATGTAACGGGAAGGAACAAAGTGAACAAGGTTGCGGACATGTACCACTTTTGGAAACTTACTTGCATGGTCCTGGTGCCCACAAACATAAACTGAGCAATCGAATGCACGATCATCTGTGCAGGAAGCGCCCCTACCGTAGAACCTAACTCAGCCTAAGACAGGTACTGGTTCAGAAATCGCATCCCTGCCTAAATCAGACAATGTTTCTGTTCACGTAGAGTGTCCACACTGAGTCAAAAGGTTGAGTCACTGACTCAAAAGGAAGGTTTAAATTCAGATGAAGATGAAGATGAACCCTTATCACGTACCTGCTGCATGCTTTCTCCTGTCCCTGGAATGCGTGTACTGTCCGTATTGAACTGAACACTTCCTGCGCCACTGTACCTGCCTTAGCGTACTTCATCGCTTCCTGCTTCGTTACGTTCCGAGCATACTGGAAAAATGTGAACACCATGGGTGGAATGAACGAGCGATAATACGTTGATATTTTATATCACATACGCAATATTGCAGCCCTATCGCGATCAGAACAAGTAAATTATATTTATGGTCTGTGGAGAAATGACAATAAGTATCAGAGGTCATGTATAAAAAAAAATCATTTCAAAATTAAAACAACTAGTTTCTTAGCATTTGCCTCAGCATCAATTAAAACCTTGCAAAGGACCAGTTGTAACCAAACCTGGTCCACTGTTTTGCAGATCAAGAGGACGTACGGTGCCGAATCCAATGAAGAGGAACGAGAGACAAATATACGGCACATGCAGACAACACACCTTGATACATTTTAACGCATTATCAGTGTGATTGTATTAAAACGTAACTTGGAAAAGAGATTTCCTCAATGGAATTGAGACGACCATCGAAAGTTACCCGTGAAGAAATGACACTTGTAACAGACACCATGCTGGGTATAAGCAACTAACGGCTGGTCAGGCTCGCTGACTTGGTTGGTACGTTTCATCGCATCCCATCTTTATGATGCTCGTGCTGTTGATCACTTGATTGTTTGGTCTCGAATATTTACAGAGTGCGGTCACATAACAAGAATTGTGTCGTTAGTTAACAAGCTGCTATTGTAACTGGCATGTAATTTGGATTATGTACTTATGACATGTTGTAGACGTTAAACTCTTTGCCATATTTCTTATCCCAGCTAAAATGCCAAACTAGACCTGCAGTTAACTACCCACTTACTCCAATAAGAATTCCAGATATAAGCACGATAAAGGGGCTGAATGACAGGGCAACGAGTGCAAGTTTCCAGTACTGAGCAATTGATATGAGAACGGACGCCAGCCAGGTAGACGTCCACTGGAGGAACAGAGCCAGTTTGTCCCCCATCCCATCATGGATCTGCACCATATCCCTGAAGATTGAAAACACTAATCATCATACCATGGACTGTAGAATCAGTTAAACAGTGAGAGACACTTATCATCATATGATGTACCGTAACATCAATAAACCAAAGCGACACGATTGTCACCATACGATGTACGGTAGCATCGCCATACTAATGTGAAACCCGTGTCATCATACAATATGCTGTTGTATAAATTCACCATACCGAAACACGTGTCATCATGCGATGTGCTGTTATCAATACACCAAACCAATACATCACTAGCATACAAAAACAAAACGTTTAAACAGCAATTAACAACATCAGCATTCAGATCCGATTTCAGATTGAGAAAGCGCTTCCCTGGTTTGGGGGTGATCATAAGAACAAAGAAAACACAACGGTTTTTTTTTTCTTTTAAATAAATAAATATTCATATTGCTTTTGTATACATTTTCGATAAACCCTACGTTGTATAAACCTCCACACACATGTGGTGATAATACATTATTAATAATAAAACGAATTTAGTTTTGTTTACCCGTTTCCAAGTTGTCAAGTAAACATATTTATTGTAGGCAACGTTTTACAACGAAATCCTTTCATTTTCGATAGCATTTCCACTTTATATTTTGCCATTTCATTTTTCAAAGTAATGCCATTGGTGTATGTGGGAAAGACACTGAAATGATTAGATTATTTAGAAATCAAAATGTTTGCTGAAATCTTCTGAAAAATTGACTATTAAGTATACTATTTTGCATCAATTTGATAGGTGTTCTAACTGTCTATACAAGGTGTGATATAATACAAATAATGTCAAGTCGCAATGCTTCAGCAACTTACTCAGTGGGAGTATACTCACTCTGAGAACCTTGTAGTCAATTCGCCACTCTTGTGACTGTCAAACCAGGGAATGTCTTGTTTCATCACTGATCGATAGAAGAGGATCCTGATTTGTCGAATCTGACGTTCAGAAGTCCATGACCACATGGCCACTGCGAGGTAACCCATTACCAAAGCCAGCAGGCCAATTATGGTAAACGCGATGGCGATTCCAGACGTTTGTTCAAATAAATTTGCATACGGATTCGTCACATTTGTGCCAGTTACGCTGAAAACAGTCCATGTAAAACATTTAGTGACATATATTTCAGTATGTAGATGATGGCAACTTGGTTCAAAAACTGACGGCCATGTTTTTTTTTATTTATGACGACACGTGTGTATGTGTGTACTTTGTGTAACCTAATCGATTCTTGACTGTTGAACCCATAAGCACCAATGATGAGTGAAAAAAAGGTAAAGTGAATAATGTATCGACAGGTCCATGTTCACCAGTAAAGTGTTGTACATTTAGCTACAGGACTACAATATGCGTTTACGTCTATTAAACAATTTAGTAAGCAATGCAGTTAGAGGTTTAATTAACTTAGCATTACTATGTATGAATGCGGCCTGGTCGGTAGGCGACAAGAGAGAAAA
This sequence comes from Haliotis asinina, assembly GCF_037392515.1. Classification (NCBI taxonomy): domain Eukaryota; kingdom Metazoa; phylum Mollusca; class Gastropoda; order Lepetellida; family Haliotidae; genus Haliotis; species Haliotis asinina. Next base: position 12,916,103 of record NC_090290.1, on the reverse strand, counting down.
AAGGATTAATATTTAGTACATTTTCCCATAAGTTATATCGTAAGTCAGAATATGACGGGCAGTTAATCAAAAAGTGGACTTCGTCCTCAATTCGCATTGCTATCACAAAATTTACAAATTGTATCCTCCAAGAGTGTTTTGGAGCGTGTAGATCTACCGATCTCTTTTTCCAGAGGTAAGGTTCCACAGCCTAGTTTACTTAGGATACTACGATGAGATCTAGGCGGAATTTCAGTGACGTATGGTTCGGCTGTTAATAATTTAGCCCCCTTTCCTTTGAAAGATTAAATCAGCATGGTATGTGATGTTAAAAGGTTAGTGGAATATTTATTGAGAAGCCATTCATAGCGAAGAAAGACAACTCTACTTCATCATCGGTGTGAAATTTATATCTGCATTTTGACCACCCAACCACAACACACCACCAAAGAGATTATAAAGTGCATTTGTACATTTTAAGAGACATCATCATTCAGATTGTGAGGATGGCTTGGGGTGGCTGCGTTTTGACAAAATAAATAACATCTAAATTCATCTAATGTGCATAGTGGCCCATTAATTCTATAAACTTCAATAAAAGATTTTGTTCTGTGATCAGTCAAGTCGTCAAACTTATACCCCTCATCTTTCTACATCAAGCTGGCCTCTTGTGATTGTGCGGTATTACACTATTACTTGCTCACTGGTCAGGAGGGGGGACATGGGTTGATGTACCCTCGATGTTCTTTTTAACATAAACAAACATCGAGGGTACATCAACCCATGGTCCCAAAGCAACCAGTGAAAATAGTATTTATCTTACCGAACACCTTAACCCCTTGGGTGCCACCGGGACATATATGTCCTTCCTCTTCAACCCTCTCTTTTGCATTCAATGGGAAATGTCCTGTTTTGTGATACCACCCACTATTATCTCAGACAAAGCTTAACTTCTTAAAATAACCTTTTGAAGTATGCTTCATAAAAAATGTCGCCATTTTGGACACAAGACGAATCGCTTGTAAGCGGGGTACACTGAAAATAATAGAAGACCTCTTAGTCAGTCTGAAAGCGACATTCATGTGTGAGGTAAGATAATGAAAATTATCAACAGTCATTCATTGTACACATGATTTCAGTTTGACCTTTGAAACAACTACTGGTCAACCGGCTACTTTTCGAGCTCAGGAAGCCACACACAGGAAGCTAAACACATCAACCCTCCCAGATCCGCACCTACTTGAACATATCTGTACACACATAAATCACGGTGAATCAAAGCACTAAATATTTGAAATGCTGGTTAGTTTTAGTGATTGGATTAAAGTGCGTTTAGGAAACATCTTTCATTACTTCATCGAATCGCGCATCTCTTCAGTTTTAGCTCAGTGAGCATAGAGTGCGTGCTCCATTCACGCACTAAACTGCGTTTGCACACAGCTACACTTACTCTTCACGGGTATGAAAACGTGAAAGTTGTTCCTCTTACCAAATCACCAGTGACCGTGTGTTTTATACTCACTCGTCCTTTAACTTCACAAAATGCGCTCTGATATGCGTTCTTTACCTAATAAAATGCAGTGAATGTATGGATAGTGTGATATTAAAATTCAATAAAAGATTTTGAGTACACTCGAGTCGGCAAACTCATAACATAAATAATCCAGAATTATAAGAATCCAGAAATATAATTTCTGAATGGCCCAATAATATTGTGTCACTAATAGTGTAATATCGATTAGGTCACGCAATTGTGACACACCTGGTCCGGAAGGGAGTGGGGCTTAAGGGTTCAACAGTTCAAAATCGATTAGGTCACATAAGGGGACATTGCACTTAGCAATATTCCAGATCTATGGCGAGGGTCTGTAAGGTAAGTAATCACATTGTCTGCACCAGACAATCCAGTGATCAACGACATGAGCATCTGTCTGCGCATCTGAGAACCGATTAGATGTGTCAATACAGTCAGCTAAAACCTGACCACCCGATCCCGTTAGTTACCTCTTACGACAAGCATATTTCCCTTTTGTAGCAAATATTGGTTGGTGAAGACCTATTCCATCCCGGATCTGCGCGGGAACGTTATTAAATGGCAATGTATTTACATGTATGAAAACTCACTTGTTTGAACTGCTGCCGCCTACAAAGACACTGATGACTCTTCCAAAGAAAAGGAGATTTACAGGGAGCAAGATGCCGGACACAACTGCCGTCAACGTTCCCACAAACATCAACAACGCGTCCTTTTTGTCCGCGAAGCGGAACTGAAGTCAATAAGAAGACATTGTGACCAAACTGGCATACAGTCAACTGATTATTACGTAGACAGACAGATCTTTTTGAGGCTTACATTATTACATTGTGTTACATCTTTAACATGTGGCATTTGGGGTTAAGGATATTCTGAACTGAAATCTCGACACATGTTGACAAAAGTGGCTTTGTGTCACTGTCATTATAAGGCAACACTTTAGATTGGAACCGCAAATATCGGACGCTGTCACCTCCAATGACCTCAGAGGAAATGTCAGTAGAAGGCAGGAGTATGTCAGATCAGTCCATTGGACACTGGACAAATTGAACTTACATGCAAAAAAAGTGAGTACGGTTGTTTGGTGGGGTTTTTTTTTTCACATAGCGTTACCATTTCAGCCATTTCACGACAATATTTCAAAACAAGAAGGCTACGATCCTGTTCCATAATAAATTTGACGTATTATTGTAACAACAGTGTCGGCCACTTGCTTTCCAATTTTGAGACGCTTTTGGTATATTTGAAAACTCTTCAGTAGATGAAATATCATTGGGACTGTGTACGAAACTTCCAGTGGTAATTGCATCTGTGTTTATACAAGTAATAAAAATGTATTGTTTAGCTGCTAGAATACTCGTCAGAAACGTATGTCCTGTATGAATGCTCAACATTGTTTAAAAAACCTGAAACCTTTACACCTAAATTGCATGTTCTACGTATATACAGTTTTAAGATATTCCAAAACTCGGTCACACATATACTGATGTCAAAGACATGCATTATACTCTTAGGTTCAGTTTACTGTCCTTTGGCGACAAGCTTTTATATAATGTATATATGTTTCATTTAATCATCAAACATGTTCACGATATAGATGAAATATTGCCGATGTGACGTTAAATATTAATTCACTCACTCACTCTCAGGTTCAGACAAATAGACCAAACATTTTTGTCTACCAAATTCATTCTTAGCAATTCCCCCTTTATAACACACAGTTATAAATAAATCTGTACTCAACGTCCGAAAGCTTTTTGGCCTTTACTTTTCCAAGGAATATGTATGGCAATGTGACTTTCCCACTTAAAACAACGGTTGGACAACTGACCATTTGCCAAAACACATTTCACACTATCAAAGGTGAAAACTAAATGATAGCAGGTGTGCGTAAAGTCAAATTAACTCGTTTACGTTTCATGTTGTTCACTGTATACATGTATCCATGATCTCGGAATATTATCAATAACTTGTATGAAGTCTATAAATGAACCTCTCACTTCCTCTGCATTTATTTAAGGAGTGCGATCCATTTGCGTTGCAAAGAACCTTGAAGATATGAATACTTTTGTATACCAATTTTCTATCATCAGCTCAGAATATTAACACTGATGATTCAACAAGTGTAAATCGCCAGTGTAAGAATTCAACTAAAATAGTGTCCAAATTATCAGGTCATTGGTGAGTTTAGATCTACACCATGAGTGAAAGTATTCTTCCAGTATTGTTTTACAATAGTTGAGAAACTATCATTAATATTTCCTCCTGGGAAAGAGAAGTATTTAAATCCGGAACTTACAAAGAATGATTCTGCGATAGCTTCTTTTGATAATGGCAATCAATAAGAATCTACAAAAGTTTTACTATCCGTCATTCTTAAATCACTTTCTCTGTAGCCCCTCTTCAAACACTCTTTTTGAATATTTTCTGATTTATCATTCCAAATGTAATTATACAACATTTTCTCTATGTCCGTAATAAAGAGTTTAGGAGGATAGGCTAAACCCGAGAATATATGTACCAAGCCAGAGACACCAAAGGTTGTCTGCATTTCAAACCTTGTACTGAGAAAAAATTATAGATCTACATATTGGAAACCAACATCAACTCACCAACTTGAGAAAAGTGACTTTCTTATCCTCATCACTGTCCTTTGAAGACAGTGCATTATCCTGTGTATGTAGATTTCCGTTACTAGGTGCCGCCTTGTCGGCGTCACTAGGGATATCGTGCACTGCAGCAACACCGTTAGACTCGTTGCCGGTGTGATTAAACGAGCGTAGTTGTGGTTCTTGGGATTTAGAATTGAACGGCATGGTGTTTATTGTCGATCAACTCGTCGGTAAATGCCAGACTGGTAATAACTTTCATCCACACTAGAATGGGTAAATTAGCTTCATTTGATGATTACATGATTGTGTCCTGTCCATTGTTTCGATACCTGAAAACAGATACATGTATGCTTGTGCAATAACGGCTGACAGTCCTCGTGAAACAGTATGGAGGGAATTCATCAATACATAAAATGTTCCGTATTGTCAAAATATGTCATTACAAGCCATGCTAATCCTAGGCAATGGCTAATGGAATCGAATGGTCAGACTGATGACTTAGTTCAGTCTGTCAAAACGAAACAGTGATTTCTGGGTAAGCCTGTCAGTGCAACAAATAATCATGATGCACACGGACATGTTTAGATCGCACAGGGTAGGAATGTCTACACGAAATGTGCTCTTCCCTGTGGATCGCATACCGTGACTGCACTTTGACATTTTCACTTGTGACTGCGCAAGTATAGCCAGGTGATAAAATAGAAGATCCTATGTTTTCCCCACAATATCACTCACAAACTCACGGACTAAACAGATAAAGGATTTAAGTTAGCTTTGTTAGCCCAACATGATGACATACATTTGTTGGCATCATAAAGCTGGGCCATTACATCGGAGTTCGACACAGTTTCATGGTATATTTCTTCTTTAACATGAAATGCTTACAATGTCAAAGACTAGACGCCTACCATCCTTGAGAGGGAATATTAATTGTTACTGCGGGTGATGGATACACTCACGTTTACTCCGAACAGAGTGGGTAAACTTCGCAGTATATACACGGCTATGTATAGGTCCGTTTCTCAGATGGTGTCCAGGTCATGTCATGGATAGTTGGATAGCACCTCGAGTCAAACTTCTTGATACATCACAACTCGTAGCGTATTTGTAACCAGTCATCTCAAATAACAACACCCACATTAGGCAAGGATAAAGGCAATCGCTTTCGTAACATCCATCCCGTAATAGCAAATGAAAGTACTTGGGGCAGGCCGTACGCGGCCTTCATTGTGACGTAGAGTCGACCAAGCGCATCGAAGCTTTTGATGTCTGCCCAAATACAGCGGTGGACCTGTATGCACCCGTGGAAAGTGTTGTTTGGGAATGAGGGTGTTAAGGGTCTACCGACCCAAGTATTCAACGGCTCGGGTATCTTGTTGTTCAAGTGCCCCGGAACGTGTGATGGACACCTGCCAATTTATCCAACAGGGGAAGACATGTCATCCTAAGGGTTTCTTCCTCATTTATAATACCACATAAGCAATTTAACGTATGCACAAACACACACACACACACTGATAACGCTTTAACCACTAGACTACCCGTACGTCTGTCTTATAGTGGAAACTGTGCAGAACACAAACACTTCGTCTAATACTCGTTATATCCATGTCGATTTTTCTAAACAACTTGGACTGTAGGCATAATATTCTAAGTATTAACATGTACATTAAATTAATCATTGCTGGGGGCATATATAACGATCGTATTTCATAATATGTTAATCGATTTTCATATGTTGAAATACGGTGTTGAACCGTGCAAGCATACCTTCATGCGGAAAGACACAACAAATTATATTGTACACATATTACACTAAATCAACATAAATTCTCTTAAGTGGCGGATACGCGTCATGATTCACACATTACATGCACAAGCAGTATATTCCTATGTATACAACGGCAGGATGTTTGTCATGTAACAACACCAATACAAGAAGTTAAAGTTCTAACCTAATAACCTGCCTGTTTGACTTAACAAATTCATGAGTGATAACAAAGACATTATGACTTTATGGGTGTAACTTCTTTACGCCATCATACCATAAGTTCATTAATAAAACTATACCGCCATTTTTTCCATTGATCACCATCTCAGGCTTTCGTAGCATAAACATAAGCATACCATTACTCACAGTGGGTCAACTAATGCTGCTCACAGTCACAGTGCGATGCCTAAAAGTGTTTTCCCACTGATGTTATGGACAGTGTCAATTCGGTGTAACTTCGCCTATGGCCAAACGTTGCGTGAAGCTTGAAATGCAACCGGATCACACAACTGATTATGTTTCCAGCTCTGGTTGATCGTTCCATGTTTTAACCCCAGCAGTGCCCCAACATGTTCAGCTTGGATACCAAAGAAATAGGGTCGATACGTCGACCAGATACGTCCGTCCGCATGTTCTTCACCTTGTTGACCGTCAACGGCAGCTCTTCCAACAGGGCAATAACAACACCAGTGCCCTCCAGATCCCTGGATCTAAACCCAATCGAACACTTTTGGGGTCAGGTCGATAGACGGGTACGTCGACTTCGTAATCCACCACAGAATTTTCAACGGTTGTCCCACATGCAAAATACTGTTAAGGGGCATAAAATACTTGTGGTTCAAATAACGATTTTCACACGTATAAGAATAAGGAAAGAGAGAAAAAGACGATATCCAATAAGCAGGAAAGTGTATGCCAGTGTAACTGCAGAAATGTCGCCTATACAGACTACTAAATTTGAATACCCATGAAATTGTCATAATTCTTCGTCTACCCAACGTCTAGAATGCCTGTCAAAGAAGCTTTTCTGTTAAGAGGATGGTTTACAAAGAAAATCATTCCGTGTAATTGAAGGGAGATAGATTATGTTTCATCAGTAAACTGCGGGAAGCAACACGTTCTACAAACTAGATGACGTGTCCTTGACCTTTGTTGCACTGGGTCAAAATATGTAACAAACATCGTCGAAATACCCAACCCAAATCACCAGTGTTGAGTCGGATATCAGAGAGTCCAGACAAGTGAGGTCAGGCGTAACGTGAGAATAGATTAACTACAGTTCAGTCTACACCAGGGACGGTGGGGTTGTCTGGTGGATAAAGCTTTCGCTCGTCACGCCGAGGACCAGGGTTCGATTCACCACGTGGTAACTGAGCGGTGTAAAACAAAACCAACTCATTGTATCTACATCAGTTTAGGTTAGCAATACACCACCAATGGTTCAGGACTGAGTAAAAGAGTGTGGGTTTGCGAAGGTTTGAACAACATACTAGTAATATATGGCAAGGGACACCACGAATAAATCGACAAGTACATCATAAAAGTGGCGGCTGCTTTCCTGAAACCATTTACCATTTGTAAATATAACAGCTGTATTTTCTGTTTGTTGTTTTGTCTAACTATTTAAAAAAAACTAATCGAAATGAGTGGGTTAAAATTTACAGCCACATCGGCAATATTTCAGCAATATCGTGACCAAAACAGGTAATACGACAACAATACATATTATTAGATTATAAAGCCGCTCAACAAAATACAGTAAAATAATTTAAATGACTATTTGGGAAAATAAAATATAAACCACGGGTTTATAGATCGCCAAAAACTAAAGGTAGATTGCCATATTAGGTAGGGATATAATTCGGATGGGTAACACGTTGAAATAAAGGCGAGACATTTCCTAGTGTTCCAGTTAATGCCTTTCTAACCTTGGTTTATCCCATTTGCGAGAAGGAGCTACACGATATACAAGTCATGGTGACATTGAGGTCGCCAACAAACACGTTGCGATCTCTCTACGCCTGGACGCTTCCATTAGAAAATTACTGCTTGGTGGCCCCTTTATGAATGAGTTTACAGATGATAAGCAATATATGTGAAGAGAATGTGAAAGCTATTGTCATATGGCAGAACAGTTAAATATGTAGGTTACAGCATGCATTCACCCTAGAAGGCCGATAAGATTCGTCCCAGATTCTGACTTATGGTCCAAATTAACTTTACTACTGTACCGCTTCAATGCAACCCCTCTCATCTTACCGACCCCACCCCAGGATGTGTTGTCAAGTGGACGGGCGACTATGGATAGATAAATGTTCGTGTAGAGTCGTAGGGTGCCAAATAGTTGTGCAGAGTAGCGAACGTAAATTAATATTTAACGTCATATCGGCAATATCTTAGCCATATCCTGTCGAAACCAATTTACAGAATATAAATGGAAACATTTTGAAGAATAAAACCTGTGGACAATGGTCAGTAAAAATACTAGGGTATCACAGATATGGATCTAAAACTAAAAAGGGAGACTAAAACATTGTATATATAATGCAGAAAATACAATATAAAACACGGACTATAGACCGTCAACAACTGCACACTACACTCGGGACCTTGGGGACTTACAGTACATTAGCTTCCTGCATGTTATCTAGCTGGATTTACACCAGCCCTTCAACTGTTAGCCACCTAGACACATCAGGTCATACGTTAAAAACAAGTATGTTACGATTAAACAGGTGGAAAGTTCAAATTAGGGGCTTAGGGGATTCAGGACTTGCGTACCCTCTCAAGAGGACAATAATTTTACAATACTTCAACTCATTTTTAGGGCACTAACAATCGAAGTTACGAAGCTAAACTAGAAAGCATTAAAATACATCTATCTACAGTAAATAATAATCAGAATTCAACAACGAAATCGATTTCTTCAAACACACAAAACTCTTTCATCACAAGAGATGAAAAAGAAGGATCTTCACCTTTTAACAAGTACTTGTGAGTATATCTCGTGTGGCCAATACGACATCGTCGCATAATGACCTCTTCAAATCTGTTCTGACAAACCAGCTAGGTGTAACTTATATAAGTATTTATTGCATGTAATGTATTGCTGCCTGCCTTAGTGTCTCACTTCTCCTGTATCAGATCACGGATGTAGATTTTAATGCTGTTTTTATCATCAGTATATGGGATAAGAAGTGGCATCACAGCACGATTGGCCATTTTATCCCCTGAAATGGGCACCCAACAAAAGATAATGTCGTAGTGGCCAGTAGCAAGATCATTATATAGGTCAATAATCTTTTATGGAAAGTGGATGCTTACACGATGACATTTAACAGCCTGAAGGCACGAAAACGAGTCCGAAGAGATCGTATGTTGTTTATGTTTAGGGTGTCTTTGAATATATTTACGAGCCGTTAATGTGGCTTTGCTTCAGCTGTGAAAATATAAGTGCTATCCGTAATCTAGAAGCTATTGTTCAAGATCCAGTGACAGTGGCACAAGCTACTGCAACCTCTTGGACCCGTCTGCAAATAAGGATGTATTTATTTTTTAATTGACTATTCTTGTTTGTATTGCAATTCATTAGTTTCTTATTTCTTAAAGTAGTGAATGTTATGTCGACTTGTGGCCTAACCAATTGCAAAAGAGGAAAAGAAACAAGTCGGGAAGGAGATATATTTTCCAGCTCAATGCAGGCAGCAGCAATAAATGACCTAATTCTGAGCGTGTAGAAAGTGTAGAAACAAGAGAAGACGTTTTGTTATATGAATCTGCATAAGATGGATTAAAGATATAGTTAAATGCATGATTAGAGAGATTAGAAGACAATTTTGTGATATCACGTGTCTCCAAAAACATAAACCGGTTTTTGACAAGTATTTTCTCTGCTGTAGAGAAACTAAATTTATTTTAAAATCACAGTGTATCCCTAGGGTATCATCAACAAGTATATAAGCTATTTGCTTGCAACTCATGCGCGTATTTTCTTATTCAAAGCAACATGTGCAAAAATGCAATGCCATATGAGACTCTTCGAAGGAGAAAGTTTACCGAGGAGTGACAGACAAACTGACAGCGTTAAAGGACAGGGTAATTATGTCACGGAAGGCGACATAGGTAGAAGAAATACGTAAAGCATATTTGCTTGAACGAAACGTACGGCTTCGTTTAACTATGGAGGGAGATGGAGGCCAGCTCGAACGTAGACGGAAATTAGTGAATTTCCCCTTGATATTACATTTTGTGACTCGACAATGCTCGCATAATTTGCAACCAGTCTCTTTGATACTTTGTAAATCGTTGATAATGAAACGTTCAAATAAATTTGGTTTATCTATCGATGAGAAAATACGTGTCAAAAACCAGTTCACTTATTTTGTGACACCAGAAATATTCTAAAGTTTCATAAGACGTTGGTTAAGGTTCTTCGGCCTCCAAATAACGGCTGTCAACGGGAGAAGTATTCAAAAGACCCAAGACAAAGTCTTAGGCCTTGCTGGTGGACAGAATCAAGTACCTTTAGGTTGCTTTGACAGGCTCCATCGCATAGATGGAACCATAATCAAACAAAGATGGCACCAGTAATCTATATAATTGAAGGGGGCTAACTTGATCCCTTCCCGTTATTGTAAATGACAATCAACCAATAACAAATGGAGTACCTTCAGGCATTTTGTTTTCAGGGATTTAATATACGGTAAAAAAGGGTCAAATATACGTCTCAAGCACTTAGCCTCCTTGACAACTTTGATGGCCATGCCAATTAGAAATAGATGTGGGTCTTTAGGTAGTTTGTATTTCCGGCAAAAGTATAAAAAATATTGATTTTGGATTTAGAAAATTTAAAGCCGTTTTCAAGACACCATTTACCTATTTCGTTTAAAAATGACTGTAGTTTTCGTTCAATAGTATGTATATTTTTACTACGACAAGAAATATAAAGGTCATCCACAAAAAATGATCCATGGATTGAATCGGTTACAACCTTTGATCAACTGTTAATCTTGATACAAAATAAAATCAATGACAAGATATTGCCTAGTGGAACACATTGGTCCTGATTATAATGATCCGTCAAAGTATACCTTGTGCGATCATTCAAAACGCTCGCCATAAATTGAGACAAACGGCCTCGCAATCCGAAGACATTGCACATCTTTCCAAATGCCATATTTCTACGTCGTGTCATATGCTTTTTCAAGATCAAACAAATTTGAAGTGCATCATCCCCTGGATGCAACTAAAGAGTGACAGTGCTAATGTAATGATTTGTGTAAATGCGATTGACTGGGATTCCTTGGAAATTGTTTTCATCATTTGGCACAGGACTTTTTTTTAAGTGGATAGATCACCAATATTGACAGTCTTGCTTGGGGGCTGGCAGAAATCAGAATTCGGATGGTTCACTTTTGGGTATGAACCTTTTCAACAGTGCAACGACACATGAGGGAGTAAGTGCGGCATGAAAAGATTTTGGTGCTTTACTTGACCGTTATCTTGCGAAGTTCTGAACGTTATCTTGAAATCAGACGCATGTTCATTCCAAATGGATAGTGTCTAATTTTATTGATTGTAATTTACATGGAATGGCATGGGGCTTCTTTTAGATTATTGGTTTCGAGTTACAGACTGGAACTATCAGTATGTAACACCATCAAGGCCAATAAACATTATTGTGAGCTAACGAAAAATGTGTAGCTGAGGTACCGCCTCAAATAACCGACTAAATGGTAAATGTTCGACAAATCGACTCACATACTCTTTGAATCAGGAAGTACAATACCAAAATTGAAGGATATTCAAATCTGATGACTCTACACCCAAACTGAAACTATACTTTATAGTATACACCATAATCAGTGATGGATGCAGTGATCAACAACAGTATGAACATCAGCCTACGCAAATGGGATACGATAACATGTGTCAGTGTAGTCAGCGAACCTAGCCACCCGATCCCACGAGTCGCATCTTACGACAAGCATGGGGTACTGAACATCAATTCTAACCCTGATCTTCACGGGTTATGCACTAAGAATGATGACGAAGATAACCAAGACTGCACTTCATCACGGTAAGCAGTGAAAACAGGCATTTACAGATCTACATTTTATAATATGTTTCAATGTCTCTTAAAACGTTAAGATTAAGTGGTTAGGAATGGTAATGAAACGTTCAGAATAGTATCAGTGTGTTGACGAATGAAACACAAGCGCAGTCAAAGGACTGTACGTTGATGCGGGTCTCTCCTTCCAAAATAACAAAATGATTATCATGAGACTGTCCAATGAGACTTCCTCTTATCACCACCTTATTTTTACTATTTAGATTACCATAGCTAGTCACCGAAGTCTGTCGTGGACTGGACCCGTGAAGGTCCCGGGGTAGAATATGGATTCAACAACCCATGCTTGCAATAATAGGCGACTGTGCTTGTCGTATGAGGCGACTAGCGGGATCGGGTGGTCAGGCTTGCTGACTTGGTTGATGCATGTCATCGGTTCCCAAGTGCGCAGATCGATACTCATGTTATTAATCACTGGATTGTCTGGTCCAGACTCGATTATTTAGAGACCGACGTCATAGAGATTTAGCAACAGAATCTTTAGAATTTCTCCGAATGCTAACATGACTTGGTATCCATCAAAACAGGATATCAGCATTAACCACAGATAACTTTCCATGTTATATCAATATTCAAACAAAAAGAGATGGTCATTGTGAAGCACGCATGACTAAGTATACACATGCACAAAAGTTAAGTCCCTTACGTCATTGTTTCAGTCAAGCGCTAACTGTAGCTATTCAGTCACATTCACACGTGAAGGACCGGGTTAGAATTGGTCGTCAGTAACCCATGCTTGCGGTAAGAGGCGATTTACAGGATCGGGTGATCAGGCTCGCTGACTTGAATGTCATCGTTTCCAAAATGCTAGGAAAATCGGAAAGGATATTCAGCTACGAATACTACCAGCTAAGGACAGCAGTACTAACTCGACTCTATGTTTACAGAGCAGTATCAAAACAAAGCTTGTTAATGGCTGTTCATACATGACTCGGGCTTTATATCATAATATCCCAGAGCTTTACACCAATCACTTTCAAGGTCTCCAATCCTGAATATAACGCTGTTTTGGCCCCTTCATATGCCTTATACGATACGAACCCTCATTAGGAGTCCTAATTCAACATTGTATAGCAAAGGAAAACTTAATTCTATCTGAATTGCTGATTTCAAACTACCTGGGATTTCACGGTGGCAGCTCAGTGTATTGGGATTAACAAATCTGAAACAGGCCAATATCGTCTCCACAATCTGACCTAGAAATTAAACATGAATGTGTCGATCATGCATGCATATTTTTACACTGATTGATCACAGAATGGAGATACGGCGCAAGCTTCGATTAACAAATGGAAGTTCCATTTTCACGGCATGGTTATCAGGCAAAAGCTACAACTTAATGAACGCGCTAAGCAAAGCATTGCCTAGATTTTCGAAGCTCTCTTAGCGCTAAGATAGTCGTAAGTGCTGTACATTAACATTAACTTACCTTAGCGCTAAGACAGCTTCGAAAATGCAGGCCCACAACAAATTTCTTTGGTTGGACTGGTGAGATGTTATAATATTCAGATATATTGTAGATGGAAGATATCTGAAACTGATATTTTCTGTTCGATACAGTTTGTGTTGGTGGTATTCACTCGGCAGACGCTCACAATACCCAGTTCTAGACATTATAAGTTATCACATCGTGTCTCGGGAAATACGGGGTTTTATCAGTCCCGAGTAAGGTTCTATTCCGGTTATACAACCTTACGAGGGACAGATAAAACCCCGTATTTCCCGAGACACGATGTGATAACGCATTTATCTAGCTGAATGTTTTCACTAAATCAAAACAAAACAACACGCATCGAATCGACTTGCTGCCATGTTGACACCAGCTGATCGTTTGACCTCAGTGCACCGCACGTTACTAAAGGCTTGTCGATGCACGCTTTTCTCACTTCGCGTCGTCACCGAGGCGTTGCGGGAGGATATGACCTTCACAGCGGGAGTATACGACTTTTATACTCCCGCTGGCGGATCGTGATGGATGTACATGGTATTTTATCAGAGTCACATGGACCAATCAAAACTCGACAGTCTTACATGAGGCTAGATAAAGGCTGTTCTCCCTGCTCTTATCATACTACCAGGGGGTAGGATTTGGGTAAGCACTGTGGTCTTACAATATGGTGGTCATCAGAGCCTGGGTGATCCATACTCGGTTTTGGCCTAGCGAAATGGGCGTCTATGTGGTGGTCCTAACACTCATTTGCTCTCATTGTCATTGTCGGGGGAGAACATGGTTGTGGGAGTATGTTAGGGCTGTGAACATCTGCTGATGGGTATACAAATTATATTCAGGAATAAACTATGCCCATTATTCCCAAATCACTTCTTTATTTTTCTTTATTTAAGGTAATAGAAACAGGTCGTACGATTATAATTTACACGTAGTATCTTTATCATGTTTAATTATTATAGCTAAAGTTAACTACAATCACCACCGACTAGGGTCCATTCAGGTAGTAAAACAGCTTTGAGCCTATATGGTCAGCATGGTGATCTGCCTTTAGTTGCTGGTGATCTATAACCTATTTTTGTAATGTAATACGTTGTCAACAAATCAGGTTTCTTCTGCAAACTAATAACAGTCATCTGATAATGTCAAATCATCAGCTGATGGAAGTCGGGGCTGAGGTGTACGAATCTCATGAATGGACATTTGCTAATGAAAATAAAAATGAACTCATACCGTAAAAACGACTTACAATGTCGTTATAACGACGTTTCAACCTCGTAATGATGCCCTTATATTCCATACATCACCATACCAGGTACAAACCTCCATACACTAACCTAATTGTCCTTATATTCTGTACATCACCATACCAGGTACAAAGCTCCATACACTAACCTAATTGTCCTTGTACTCTGTACATCGCCATACCAGGTACAAACCTCCATACAATAACCTAATTGTCCTTATATTGTGTACATCGCCATACCAGGTACAAACCTCCATACACTAACCTAATTGTCCTTATATTCTGTACATCACCATACCAGGTACAAAGCTCTATACACTAACCAAATTGTCCTTATATTCTGTACATCCCCATGCCAGGTACAAACCTCCATACACTAACCTAATTGTCCTTATATTCTGTACATCACCATACCAGGTACAAACCTCCATACACAAACCTAATTGTCCTTATACTCTGTACATCGCCATACCAGGTACAAACCTCCATACACTAACCTAATTGTCCTTATATTCTGTACATCGCCATACCAGGTACAAACCTCCATACACTAACCTAATTGTCCTTATATTCTGTGCATCGCCATACCAGGTACAAACCTCCATACACTAACCTAATTGTCCTTATATTCCATACATCACCATACCAGGTACAAACCTCCATACACTAACCCAATTGTCCTTATATTGTGTACATCGCCATACCAGGTACAAACCTCCATACACTAACCTAATTGTCCTTATATTGTGTACATCACCATACCAGGTACAAAGCTCCATACACTAACCTAATTGTCCTTACATTGTGTACATCGCCATACCAGGTACAAAGCTCCATACACTAACCTAATTGTCCTTATATTGTGTACATCGCCATACCAGGTACAAAGCTCCATACACTAACCTAATTGTCCTTATATTCTGAACATCACCATACCAAGTACATAGCTCCACACACAAACCTAATTGTCCTTATATTCTATTTTGTCAAAACATGCTTGAGTATGATTCTTTCACCACAAGGGATACAAAACGGAGGATTTTCACCTTTAAGCAAAAATATTCACGAGTATATCTTGTGTCGCTTAATGACCTCTTCAAACCTGTAACCAATGTAGGGTTTTATTTCGTGTAATTTGTTGATACCTACTTGAGTGTCCCACCTCTTCTGCATCAGATCACGGATGTAAGATCTAATGATAGCTTTATAATCGGTGTAGGGAATAAGAAGGGGTGTCACAGATTTGTTGAGTGCTGCTTTCGCAGCACGGTCAGCCAGTGTGTTCCCAGAGATGCCAACGTGGCTGGGTAACCAACAAAAGACGATGTCGTATTGGCCATTAGCAAGATCATTATACAATTCGATAATTTTGATTATAAGTGGATGTTTACATGACATATTTTTAATAGCCTGAAGACAAGAAAGAGAGTCCGAATAGATTATGTATTGTTTATGTTTAAGATGTTTCTAAATATATTTAAGAGCGGTCAATATGGCGTTATCTTCAACAGTGAAAATAAAGCTACTATCCGGTAATCTACCAGATATTGTTCTGGATTCAATGACAGTGGCAAAAGCAACTGCGCCACTGTCCTTGGACCCATCTGTAAATAAGCATTTATAATTGCTATATTTATGTTTTAATTCATTATATTCTTGTTTATATTGTAATTCATTAGTTTCGGAATTTTTAAGTGTGGTCAATGTTAGGTCCACTTTGGGCCTAACCAATTGCCAAGGAGGAGAAGAAAAAAGACGGGAAGCCGCTTCATTATCCAGATCAATGCCGGTAGCAAAAATATTCTTTTATTCTTATTCTTAAACCAAGAGGCGGAACAAGACATGATTTCTTATTGTATAAATCCTCATACAGAGGATTGAAAACACAGTTATATGCAGGGTTTGACGCAATGGAATGTAGTTTTATTACATACTGTAAAGCTAATTTTATACGTCGCTGCTCAAGAGATGGTTCATCAGCCTCGACATACAGGCTGTCAACAGGCGAAGTTTGAAAGGAACCAAGACAAAGGCTTAGACTTTGAGGATGGACAGAATCTAATAGTTTTAAGTTGCTTTTGAAGGTTCCACCATATACGATGGAACCATAATCAAGCTTCGTGATCTATAAAGTGATCTATATAGGTTTAGAAGGGTAGCTTGATCACCTCCCCACTTTGAATTAGACACGACTCTCAATAAATCAAGTTCCTTCAGGCATTTAGCTTTTATGGATTTGATATGTGGAAGAAAAGTTAAACATGATTCGAAAATCAGACCTAAGAACTTGGCCTCCTTGAAAACTTCGATGGGAGTGCCATTTAAGAAACGTTCAGGGTCCTATATATAATATATAATAATGTGGATTATACTTACGACAAAAATGTATGCAATTAGTTTTTGACTTTAAAGCCGTTTTCAAGGCACCATTTATCTATTTTGTTTAAACATAACTGCAGTTGCCGTTCAATAGTATGCATGTTTCTCCCACGAGAAGAAATATTAAAATCATCCACAAATAATGATCCATCAACTGAATCGGTTAAAACCTTTGAAAAACTGTTAATCTTTATGCTAAATAAGGTGACAGGGAAAATGCTGCACTCTGGGACACCCTGATCCTGACTGTAATGATCAAACAGGGTAGAGCCAATTCGGACATGAAACTGTCTGTCATTTAAAATGTTGGATATAAACTGAGGTAAACGACCTCGTAATCCAAAGTCATGTAAATCTTTTAAGATGCCATTTTTCCAGGTTGTGTCATATGCCTTTTCCAGATCAAAAACAATGGACACTGCACTACACTGTTGTTTATTGATTAGCACGTTTTTAACAAATGATTCTAAACGCACTAAGTGATCAGTGGTACTCCTGTTTTTACGGAAACCACATTGAATATCTGTAATTAGGTTATTGGTTTCCAAGTACCAATATTTCGAAGGATCGGTGTGATCACGTCCAGGTTTAGGGATAGGGACAACGATAGCATAACAAGAAGCAAAGTTTCCAGAGGTCGAGGTATCATCAAAAATGTTTTAGAGAGTCTCTTAACATGATTCCGGTAAGTGTTTCAGGAGTTGATAATGTATGTTATCAGCTCCTGTAGCAGTATCATGAGCTTGTTCCAGAGCAGTATGAAGCTCATGAATAGAAATGATTTCATTGTAGTCTTCCCCATTATCTGAATTATCTGAGGAAATATTTCGTTTCCTGTTGTTTTTATATATATATTTGGAATTGAGGTACATAATTCTATGAGGAAGAGAGTTTGGCTAAAGTTTCTTATTTGCAATATCAGATTTACTAGTTTACCAGCTTTGAGATGTTTAATTCTATTTTGAGAGCCTTTACCTTTCATTTTCTGGATCATATTCCATACCTTTGATATCGGTGTTCGGGAGTAAATTTTTGACACATAACTGCGCCAAGATTGGCGCTTACTGTGCTTGAAAGTATGCAGTGTCTTAGCGTCCCAAGTTATGGACCATGTGATGGTGACGGGAATAACGTTCAGCTTATTTCTGTGCCTTCCTAGCCTGTTTCCACTTATCGGTAACCCATGTGTGGAACTGCAGAAGATTTAGGATACACTCGTCAGCTATATTATTGAGTTCATTGGAAAAAATCTTTGTGGCATCAGAAACATATGTAAAAAGTTCAGGTTTAAGTCTTTTACAACACAAAGTTCAATATAAGCTCAAGTTAGCATTTTTAAAGTTCCATCTCGAAGATGGGGTAGAATCAGATGAGTTTACAGGTGTTAAGACCGTTGGAAAATGGTCACTCCCACAAAGGTAATCATGGACTGACCATTCAAATTCACCCAATAGTACAGGGTCTGTAACTGATAGATCAAGAGCTGAATATGTTCCCGTGCCAGGATGAAAGTATGTGTTAGAACCATCATTATATAAGCATAAATCGTTATCTGAGCAGAACTCTTGCGGTAGTTTTCCTTTAGTATTAGTAGGTGTACCACCCCAGGGTGAGTTGTGGCCATTCAAATCTCACATAATAATACACGGTTTGGGGTGTTGGTCGTATAGGGTTTGAAGGTCAGTCTTCTGAAAAGCTGTAGACGGTGAGACATACAAAGAGCATAATGTGAGTCGGACGGCAACTGCTTGAAGAATAGAAGTGAGTACATTTGGGCTATGTATAACATTCTGTTTGACTAGGATTGAAGATCCTCCAGACTTAGGTTTAATTTTGCCTTTAGTAATTTGTTGTACGTTACACAACAGCTGAGACCTTGTGGTAGACTGAGATGATGCATTATGATCACGATCTGACTTTTGTTGACTTTGAGACATGTCGGGGAGTGGCTCAGCACTTTGGGTAGATATTGCAGGTGCAAATGTCTGTGGGGAATGAGTGTTCATCCACGTCAAATCTGTTTGACAGCCTGAGGTTGATCTGGTTGCTTTATTCGTCGCCTCAGATGAAGTCTTAGGTTTTGATCCATACGTTTCTGTTAATTCAGATCTCTGGGCAAACTGTTTTGCTTCTGAAAAGCTAATATTTTGGGTGCTGTTCTTCCTCTATTCTTGAGACTAAGTTTCAACATTAGATTGACTGTAACAAAACAAAAGAATATAATTAATTATATGGCTATTATTTTCCTTCACTAAAGTCACATAGCAACAACATCTTGACATCATATCATATACCTATGTAGATTATAGCACAAAAAGTAACTCATTACATTGCATAAATGGCAAGCTTAATATTTCAAACATCTTTAACATCAACTTTAGGCCAAAAGAACACTTGTGAAAGAGGTTTGAAGTCAAAGCCATTTTCAATAAGTCAAGTCCAAAACAGCAATAAAACCTAAATTATGAAAATATTATTATTGTTATGTTTTGTACAAGTTAAGATGATACCTTTACAAACACATTTCACCAATGAACATGACTAATAAATGAATAATATGCATGAATATGTGGCTTACCATTACTGTAGACTTCATATGTGTCATGTCTGGGTCCACATGTGCTTGCCACAAACCACATGGTCATTCTGCCAACCCTATATCAAATTATCTCCCTTCCCATTTAGGTTGACATAAAAGGATCACCATATCAAAAATGAAATGCAGCATTCAAGAATATGAAATGAAAATAAACTTCTAACTCTTACTACTAATTAATATGACAGTATAATGGTGCATTTGAAACAGTGGAATTATGGAAATATTAACTAAATTCTTTACTTAGTAAATCAGTTGAGCCATTTAAAGTGAAATAAATGAAATCAATATTTGGCCTTTACAGGTGCATTTGAGTTTGTTTATCACCATCTGCTGTTTCCATATCGGACACTCTTTTGAAAAAGAAGAATGGTCTCCTGAACAGTTAGTGCATTTCTCATAACTACTGTCACAATCTTCTGTTGTGTGTGTCTTCTCACCACAGTGAGCACACACAACGGTCAGTGTGCAAGTATTTACGCCATGCCCATACTTTTGGCACTTGAAACATCTCAGTGGATTTGGAATATACGTTTCCACTTTGATATGACAGTGACCAGTCTTTATCGACTTAGGAGCAGTCGGGGTAGAGAAAGAAAACAAATAGGTGTTTGTTTGTTGGATGTTATTGTGTTTCCGGGTAGTGAAACGTTTTACATTTAGCACACCTTGTTCCTTCATTTCTGAGGCAATATCAATGTCCAGTATATCAGCAAAAAGGCGGTCTCGGTCTCTCACTATGCCTTTGCTGGTTTTAAGCACTCGGTGGGCAGAGACTGATACGGGGATGGCGACAAAAGATTTAGTTGACAGGAGGTCAGTTGCCTGTTGTCTCTTACTGCATTCAATAAGAAGAGAACGCAATCGTCTAACGTTTTTAACATCTCCTGCTATGCCTTGTATGCCTTTGGAAACATCAAAAGTGTTCAGCTTCAAAGGCGTCTTGTCAACTGTCCCAAGTACCAGAAACCTTGGTAAATAGTCAATAGATGTGGACGGTCTTAGTTCAACAATGTCAGGATCTGTGTCAAGAGGACGTTGTTTCTTGGTGATTGGGGTTTCGAAAGCTATGGCTAGAGTTTTAAGGTTCATCACCCGAGCTCCCCACCCATCATGGAGTATCAGAAGGAGGAAGCTAAAAACAAGTGGGTCTCTAACTTGCAGCACCAAGGATACTCGTATGATATACACCAGCACAAGAGTTATCAAATAAGAAATCCACCAGACAGGCCCATGAGCCACCACCTTCTGGGCATAAGAGTCTAGGCAATGTTCAAACCATCAGATTGAAAAATCGTGAACATTTGATATAAACAAATGTGCCAAGTCCAAAAGTAAAACATTTTTCAAATTAGATTTGTGTCCATAAGCCGATTCTACCACCCGTCTAGGTGAAGTAAGGGCCGAAGTGGTGTGTTGAGCAACAGGAACACGGTTCAGGCTCCTACTGGCTTCAACCACGAGACTACCGTCCTCCACCAACACGGGACGCAACCCCATGGCAAACAGGTTGCCCAGTTCGGTCGCTCCTTGCGACCAGCAGTGGGGTGCTATGGATCTAGTTGACCTTGGTCCGCAAGGGGGTTTGAACAGCTATTAGCGTTACCCAGCACCCACCAGGAGGAGGTGGCTGTTCACGAGATCTAAATGTCGTTACATCGAATTTTAAAGTCGCAATAACGACATTATAAGTCGCTTTTATCATGTATCGTCCTTTATGCTCTGCAACTTACATACCAACATACAAACCAAATACAAATAACTGATTTTGGTCAAATGCTAAATAACCACAACAGCGAGTTAATTGCTGGGTACCATTATGGGTCCGGGATAGAACAGGTTTTCAGCATATGGTCAGGAGAGAAACTGTTTCTTCAGCTTAAGATTACAAATATGATGGTTAGGTCTTTAACAGTACGAAGAATGAATGCAGAGATTGTTCTGCATACAATAATTCGTATTTCCACTTAATAATGAGTTTATGTGGAGAGCCACAAATATCGTGGTTAGGTCTGTAACAGTACGATGAGTGCAGAGATTGTGCTGAATACAATCATTCATATTTTCACTTAACAATGAGTTTATGTGGAGGACCACAAATATCGTGATTAGGTCTTTAATAGTACGATGAGTGCAGAGATTGTTCTGCATACAATCATTCATATTTCCACTTAATAATGAGTTTATGTGGAGGGCCACAAATATCGTGGTTATGTTTTAACAGTACGATGAGTGCAGAGATTCTTCTGAATACAATCATTCATATTTCCACTAAACAATGAGTCTCTGTATAGAGCCACAAATATCGTGGTTTTGTTTCTAACAGTACGAGGAATGCACACATTGTTTCGCATACAATCATTCATATTTCCACTTATTAAAGACTGTATGTGGAGGACCACAAATATCGTGGTTAGGTCTTTAACAGTACGATGAGTGCAGATGTTGTTCTGAATACAATCATTCATATTTCCACTTCATAAAGAGTTTATGTGGAGGACCACAAATATCGTGGTTAGGTCTTTAACAGTACGATGAATGCACAGATAGTGCTGGACACAATCATTGACATTTCCATTTAATAATGAGTGGTTGTGGAGGGCCACAAATATCGTGGTTATGTTTTAACAGTACGATGAATGCAGAGATTGTGCTGCATACAATCATTCATATTTACACTTAGTATATGAGTCTCTGTGGATGGCCACATGCCATTGACTGCTACATATGGCAACGGTAGAAAATGATTCACTCTTGCATGCAGACAGAATATTGTTTTCCTACCGGATGTTTTGAAGGTTTAATGCTTGATTGGTTCGCTTCAAAAATATCGCAACCATTTCTAATGAATATGTGAATTTTCAACATAGTACTCATCCATCAACGTCCTTGGATATACTCATGGAAACAAATAACAGAACACATGAAAGTATATATACTTATATATTAACCCACATGCTGTTAAACAAAGCATATATACTGCATTTTTTATTTAATATACATAACTCCATTACCTGTTCATGTTCTGTATTGAACAACTGCAGTTTTAATCTCTTACACACACCATAGAACAACTATGGTCTCCAGATCACCTACTCAGTTCTAATGTTCATACTTGTTACGAGTGAATGCATCTTTTAAGTGATTCTGCGTCTGCTCTGACAGAAATTAGTTGATGCGCAAAATACTATCTCTATTTTAGTGCGCTTGGAGGAAATAGTAAACTCTATTTTTTTTTCAAATGTACATAGCTTAATTGTTTATAAACCTGGGTGATCACATCCGTCAGTCATTCTACATTATATCAAGACCAGTGACTGTGTGATAACTACATGTTCACTCCGGAAACTCTGGCATTCAGAGCTGGAAATTTGAACAAAGTTGCAGTCAGGTGAATATCATTCTCATTAATGTTATTGCTGTACCACTGAATTTTACAACCTCTGAGTTCTGTCCTACAGTTCTGTTTTGTTTTGAAATATTAACCCATATGCTGTTAAACTTTGTTAATGTAGGAATACGGTTGTTACTGATGTAATTGTTCGTTGTTTCTTTGTTTCCCTGTTGGCTGGTTGCCTAAAGATTCCGGTTAAATTATTGTTTCAGTTTGGATGTCGTATTAGTGAAACCGATATCAGTTGTCATGACTGTTTGGGTTGATATATGGTTTATTGAAGACTCCGTCCCTCTTTTGAAGACAAGATCAAACCACAACCTAACCACAATTTTAAATACATTTGTCTACTACTCTCTTACAGCATACCCTGGTTATCCTTCCCATCCCGTTTATTTGTGTGTTTAAGGTGATCCTGTTTCTATGTTTAATTTGGATTTGCCATGATATATGCCTCACTGTTGTAAAATGAATTCAATTGTAGGGTAAAAAAGTAATCGTATATGGTTAGATCGATGGTGAATTTCATAACTATCTTTGGGGAAACAACTACAAACCTTCTTGCAGATGGGTTTCACGAGGATCATTCATCAAGTTGGCGAACAGCATGTGCAGATATCGTGCATGTGAACAGATGCGTTTGGGTGTAAAGTTCTGTAAAGAATTCGCCAATTTACACCGAGTTTCCTCATTTATTGAAGTCATAACATTAATCCTTTCAACGTTAGAAATTTCATTTCAAATACAACAGTTCATGTGTACGTATACCTTTAAACAGTATGGAATATTTAACGAAGCATAGTTTAGATGACTTGCCTGAAGTGAGTGCTACATTTACAGTAGTGAGTAAACGTTTGATGGATAGTATGTATTTAACATAAGAATGTATGATCCCATCTCTGGAGGAATCAGTCATCTGCAATCTTACCATGCCAGGTTGCAGTGCGTTGAACGAATGGGTGTGTGAGTTAATCTAACATCATATCAGCCATATCTCAGCCATATCGTGACGGAAACAATTTATGCAATAAACACCACCACCATGCCTTTCTCCTGTTGAACTGGTATTGTTTTCAGATTCCGACGACAAGACGGATCATGTCTAACTCCCAAGAAGATATTACAGAGACAATGGTTCCAAAGACAAAGGGGCGTCCTCAACGATTGAGCGGAAGTAAATCAGGACCACAAAGAGCATCGTGGCATAGACATCTGGATTACATGCTGACAATGGTGGGCTACTGTGTGGGGCTAAACAATTTACTCAGATTCCCCTATATCTGCAATAGGAACGGTGGAGGTAAGCCTGGTATCCTTCTACATTGGAACTTTGTTTCTGTCTTGTCTTAATGTCAGGTTTAAATGCAGTGTACAAAACGCAACTCGTAGCATCATGATGATAACGTTCAAGCATACGTGTCGACGGTGGAACTAGTTCAGAATTCGAACGAACAATACCTTGACAAAGACGTTACACAAGTAAACAAGTATAAACGACAGTAAAGCTTGGTTGACGGCTCAAACACACATGAGATGAGCGGAGTTCCTGCTCAACCCCAGGGCGTTTCCAACTAGAAACATTACCCTGCTCACGGTCATCCCCACACAGTTAGTCGGAATACCGGACTGTTTGAATATAAGTGTGAGCATAACCACGGTTCTTGACAAACATGGACAGACGGAGACTCAACAATGGACAGACAGATACTAACAACACTTCCTTGGACCAGTGATGGCAGACAGGTCCAAGAGGGATGACTAATTAAAGCTATAAAGAGTGGTACGGCTTGGTTGTACGTACATTGCGGTAGTGATATGGATTAGAATGCATGTTAGCGTTTCTATCACGTTAACTAACTACACGTCTTACTTGTCTCAGCTACATAGTTTTGGGCCTTCGGAGATATTTAAACGATGACTGACCTGAATCAGTCGATAGGATAATAATTGTAAATCGTTATCCATCGTCTGTGTCATTAGCAAGCGTTTATGGATGAATGCGTACATCACCCATGTCTGCTTTCTTTCAGGAGCGTTCTTGATTCCATTTATCGTTTGTCTTCTGGTTGCCGGATTCCCCGTGTTTTTCCTGGAGGCAGCAATGTCTCAGTTCTCGGGAAAGGCTGTCCAACAAGTCTGGAGTTTTTGTCCCATGTTCCAAGGTCAGTGCACATTTCTTTTGATATGTTCTGTACATGTATGTTACACGAACGAAATCTGTATTTAGACATACAGCGAAATTTGTACATCCTTGATCAATGATACCTGACTTGCACCAATTAATGGACGCCTGCATTATGGGTGACGATTCTTTAGCTATGTTTTGAGTTGCCTGGTTTTTTTTTAAATTGATTTATTTGTAGCGGGTGAAATGCTTATGAACTGAAGGATTTTCGTATCGGTTTCATGAATGCCATATGTCAACAATGATTTTTTTATCCGAGTTAGATATTGATCTTCAGCATCCGACCTTGTTAGTTGTCCCTTGCGACCAGCATGGGTTACTCAAGATGAATTCTTCATGGATGATATGTCAAATGTTTTCCTAATACCAGGACGTTCCAATGCGCTCACGCGAACAGAAAAATTTCCCCAGAACAGAATCAAATTCCGCTAAACAACAGAACTTTGCAAAGAGAATACACCCTAAAACCATGACAGCCTCCATGTCACAGGCGTTTGTATCGTTGATGCCACACACTTTGCAGATTAGTCGAAGTCTCTTTCCGCGGTCAAGAATCGATAGCAACAACTGAAATATCATCATTGATTCAGTTGTGACCCTTTCACAAATTAACCATTTTATTCAAGGAAATAAATGGCCATCAATAGCACGTTCTTTTCTGTTACCAGGCTGGTAAACAATCTTTGTCCGCGTAAAAGCTTTCTCCACCATCAATTTCAGTTCACGAATTACGCAATCTTATAATGAATGGTTCTTGTTTGGCGACGTGTCCCAGAGCAAGCAGGGCAATGGAACAACTGTGTCGCCTTGTGTATTATGAACTGATGGGATAAAAACGTGCGTGACAGAGGTGTACTCTTTTCTCCACAATAGTTTGCTAGGAATGGATACCTTGCCTGGTAACTGTCAATTCATTAAAGATCCATTTAGAGTACCAGACGAGGATGATAAGTACGACCTTATGTTAATAGGACATTCAAACGACACGTATTGCAATGGATTTTCTCAGATCCGGTCTCTTGAGTTTATGAATACCACACAGTTTTTCACTCACACTGAAGTATTTCATTGTAATTAATTGGTAAAGCAACTTACTTTAAAAACAATAAACTTTTCTAAAATAAGAAAATACAGTCAAAACATATTTACCAATCTACAGTTACAGATAAACAAACACAATTTTCTGCATATATGTATCAATATAGTACCATAGTTATTTAACCTTATCATTATCTTCTGTTCCATATACAAATAATGCTGTTCAAGAATAGATTCTAACGTTTCATCAATATCTGCATTATCCAACTGAAATGCATCTCTCAGGCATGCATAAAAAATCATTATCTCATATGGTACTTGTTCTTGCATCAGTGAGTAAGTGAGGTAAAATTTATCGGCAATATATCAGCCATGTCGTGACGAGAACCATTAATATTATAAATGATATTACATGGTGACAATGTGTCAGCGAAGAACAGTAACACAACCAGATTATCACAGATATTTTAGACTAGTAATTAAATCTAAAACATTTTACCCCTAGTGTGGTGATCTACCTTCGGTTGTTGGCGATTATGGCCTGTTTTTATGTTGTACTGTCCAAATCAACATACTATTATTTTTTTATGACGCTAGGTTTAAGTACTAACTGTGACAATCTAGTGGTTTTACTGTCCTATGTCGACAGGTTCTTCATAATATGCACATATATTTGGTTTTTAATGTCACGTATGTTCTCGTCATGATATGGCTGCAATATTGCCGATTTGACGTTAAATATTAACTCACTGACTCACTAAAACATTTTTAACTATAGAGGACGACACAATATAAACACATTTCTTGCATTAGAGTCATATGGGACATATGGGCTTTTAGCAAGGTAATTTTAAACTGACTGTTCAGTATCATGAAAGGCATGTGTAATAGCATCTTTAGATCATTCAGGCGGTATGAATACGATACCGAGGTACATATCCTGATCTAAATCAAACAATGTTTTACTTTTCTTAATTCCATTTTTAGGTCCAATCACTAGTTTTACATTCTACTCTGTGATATTTTAGTTAGTTTTACTGTCCTTCGTTGACAAGTTTTTACAATGTATGAATTCATTTGTATTTTTATAATTAATCGTTCTCGTCACGATATGGCTGCAATATTGCCGATGTGACGTTAAATATTAACTCACTCACTCACTTCGTATCTTAATCGTTGCAGCATGATTACAGGTACCATCTAATGTGAGTAACACAACCTTTGTATAGATCTATTGGCTACTCTAGTGGCACAGACCTCCTGTTGGCACCAGTCCTATGATTAAGATGTAGAGTCTAACCATCTATCTGTAAATCATCTAAATGGTCAGACTTTGTCTCCTGTAAACCAATGATATCATTATTGCTAGTTAGATTCAGGAATACTGTTTATTCGGATCTATTTCGTAATCCTCATACATTTAACGACGGTATTTGGAGTAGACTGTCATTAGGAATATATAAATGGCAATATTCATATTTATCATCATCGTCGACGTCGTCAGGGCCATCATCATCATCATCATCATCATCATCATCATCCAAATGAATATTATCTAAAGACAGTATAATGTTATTAACACCTAGGGTACTGTTTCCTTCAGCCACAGGAGAAAGTGTAACGTCGGCATCAAAGGCAAGATCACTAGTGTGTAAATCACTCAATATTTGTATAGCCTCTATCTGCTTCAAAAATGGGAGTATGGCTTGGTCTCGGGAATATTAGGGGATATTATCTTGTCTCTCAAGGACCTACATCTGAGGTCCTAGACGTACCCACGTAAAGCTAGTTATCCTCTCTCCGTTCAGGGATCTACGGTACACTATACCCAAGGTGTTTTTTTCAGTGGTTGAATGTCCGCTTCGAGAACAGCCTTGCCGTAGATCCACTCTCGCCCACAAACTCGGTCCAGATTTCAACTTCAAGGGGTTGTTTAATTCCATTCTTACCCTATTTCAAGTCTAGTCATATTTGGTTTTTTTTATGGTCATCATCCTTTTAATGGCGTCTAGCGTCGAGACCTTCGCTTCGCCATGATGGTTTCCATGTCAAATCTTGGTTTTGTGGAAGCGGACTCTGGAGAGAATAGACAGAAGGTAGGGTGTCTGTGCATTTGAGTGCCTACCGGCTCTCTGACAAATTACCTGTGTTCATTTCCACATGCCACTTTCTATGTGGAGTGTCTCTTGTGTTTGTGTCCAATTCAGTAGCGCATGTCGACGAAGAGACCTTTTCCCCTTTTATTATCCAATTTTGAGGATTTGGGCATTTCATCTGAAGCACGGCTCACCAGAAAGAATGTATTTTCAGCGATATTTGATTAAACTACACTATCAGAGATGGAGAGATTGGGATCGGTCAATGCATAACAATCCTCACCACCTGTCATATGAACAGTGTCAATGAACAGTCTGAACACGACGACATGACTGTCATAATCGACTGTCAAAACTCAAGAGACTAATACACAAGAAATAACAGCAAGTCTACGGTAAAGATGTTAAACAGCAACTTGATTAATGGACATTCTAGAAGTTAATGAGTCAAAAATGAAACATACAGCTTCATGGACTACAACTTCTTGTTTAATACGTTGACAAGCTTCTTAGCTTGACAAGGATGTAAGAATCTACATCGAAACGTAGAAGTTGTAATCCATAAAGCAGTATGTTTTAATTTTGGACTGTTGGACTCTGTGAAACTATAATCATGAATCATAATCATGAATCTTTCTAGTAGTCCTTACTGGTCGGTTTCGGATGTATATGAATCCATTTACTCTACACGACAAGCAATTATGTCAGACAGAAAGAAAACGAATATATACAAAAGGCAATTTTGTCGACATAATAGAGTTTTACAGATCCGTACGTGATTGGTGGCAAATGTTATTATGTTTTATTGTATTTATAAGTAACGCATGGTCTGACTGTTGTGCGGTTCTGAAGACGCTATGACTGGTTCATCTGGTTTACGCAGCCAGCCGTGCACTGATGTCAGATTGGAGTACTTCTTTAAACATGTAATGGGATGATAAAACACGGCCGGGAAGGTTGCTTGAGCTTTTAATTGAATTGAAGTATCATGACTGCACTAAATAATGCATTATTATTTCTCTGATTACCTCGTTGTAAAAACTCGCAATTTTTATTTACAATGTGGACGGGTCAAATCAGCCATAAAAATAGTAATCATTCCATATGTGGCTGAAAGATTAAGCTCGAAGCCCTGGTGTTACGGTTAAAATTTGCAGTGACAAAAAGGTATAAGAAATCCTCTCAGAACCAGCAAAATATAACACAGACAAGTCTAAAACATTCAATATTTTGTACTGAGCAGAGCAAGATACAATGATTCACAAGAGGTTTCTTGTACAATGCAGATGAGTCAAAATGGAAATAGGTCACAAATATAATATCAACTCACTAAAGTCTTGGTTTGAGAGTGAGAAACAGTAATACTGAATTAACGCGGGGAGCCGTCATGTAAGTCAAGCGTTGACATAGGCAGACATATCGATGTTCTCCAGTAAATCCATGTGTGTCCGTGTCGTCAACACGACAACCAGCCTTTTAATATACACACAGTCACTCATTCTTGAATATTCGAGCGCGATACGACCATCGCCATTAACTTAGAACCTCCCCGTAGTCTCCCGGAAGTCAGCAATTAATCAAAACACATACTCAAAGGGAGATAATTCTAAAGTGCTACCTCAAAGGCGTGCCGGTAAAAATACTATTAGCACTGAACATTTATGATACGATATGACTAATAATAACTATCTCTCAAAACTCTAAACAATGTGACCCATAATAATTATCACTCAACCGATAATGATAATAAAATTTACAGAATATTCACCCTCTTAACACTGAATGAATGGCCAGGTGATTTGGTGAAACAGCCAGACACTCTCCAAGGAACGTTTGTGGACGCCGTAAGGGAAACCCCATGAAATGCAGAAAACCTGTGACAGTCAGACTCGGTAACAAAATGGACATCTTCAGTTTGCACATCAAATCGCATTGAGGTTTATAACTGTGATTATTTATCATTATATATACGTCATGAGTGCAGTAACCTCATATATTCCCGCTGCCTACTGGTGTTTACCACTCCTTTCGAGATAGATAGCATTTTAATCAACTAAAAGAAAATCATTATTGCAAAACACGTGGGCGAATACCTCACAGGACATATTAATTTGTACAGTACACTCACCTAATATGAGGTATTCTGATCATTAATTTTCCAAATATTTGAAAGGCATTTAGAAGGGATGTACATGCATGCTGAATGTCAGCTTCTTTATTATTATTGTTCGTGATATTAAAGTATAATACCAATACATCTTTAGTCTTCATGCTCGTTTGTTTACGCTAGATGTAATTCCGGAAGTAACACTTCCACTCTGGTTGCAGAGAAAACAAACTAAAAATACGTTGAAGCTATTCCATAAAGTCTTTGTTATAAAATGTATAATGAGTCCAACGATGTTATACCGTATTTTATACAGTTGACATTGCCAATAAGCTTGGGGAAACTCTTGCCAAACAATAGTCTTCGTTAAATTACAGTCCAGAATTTCAAAAATATCAGAAACAAGAGGAGAATAAGAGATTGAATTTTAACTCGCACAATGGTGAAGACTATAATGAATTATTTTCATTACATGAACTCCATACTGCACTTGAGCAAGCTCACGATACAGCAACAGGGACTGACGAAATCCACTATCAGCTCCTGAAGCATTTGCCTGAATCATGTTTGGAAACACCGCTACATATTTTTTATTCAATATGGATTTCAGGGAATTTCCCAACTTCCTGGCGTAATGCCATTGTAGTCCCTATTCCAAAACCTGGCCGGGACCATACTGATCCTTCGAATCACAGACCAATCTCTTTAACGAGTTGTGTCTGTAAAACCATGGAACGAATGGTCAACAATAGATTAGCATGGTATCTTGAAATCAATAACCTTATAACCAATATTCAATGTGGTTTCAGGAAAAATCGTAGTACCCTTGATCATTTGGTACGACTAGAATCGTTTGCTAAAAACGCCATAGAAAATAAACAACATGCGGTATCAATATTCTTTGATCTAGAGAAGGCGTATGATACCACCTGGAAGCATGGCATCTTAAAGGATTTACATGAATTTGGTTTAAGAGGTCGTTTACCTATATTTATATCACAGTTTTTAACTGACAGGCAATTTCAAGTTCGAGTGGGTTCTACCCTGTCTGACCATTATAATCAGGATCAGGGTGTCCCACAAGGGAGTATTTTGTCTGTTACTTTATCAGCATTAAAATCAACAGTTTATCAAAAGTTTCAAATGATTCGATTGACGGATCACTTTTTGTGGATGATTTTAATATTTCTTGCCGTGGTAAAAATATGCATACTATTGACAGGCAATTGATAAATGGTATCTTGAGAATGGTTTCATATTGTCTAAATTGCATACATTTCTGCCGTAAATATAAACCACATAAAGACCCAGAACTGTATCTAAATTGCACTCCCATCAAAGTTGTCAAGGAGGCCAAAATCTTAGGTCTGATTTTTGATTCACATTTAACGTTTCTGCCACATATCAAATCCCTAAAATCCCTTGATTTATTGAAAGTGGTGTCTAATTCAAATTGGGGAGGTGATCAAGCTACTCTCCTACATTTATATAGATCACTTGTCCTTTCGAAGCTTGACTATGGATCCATTGTATATGGTGGAGCCTGCAAAAGCAACCTAAAGCTGTTAGATTCTGTCCATCATCAAGGTCTAAGGCTTTGTCTTGGCTCCTTTAGAACCTCTCCTGTTGATAGCCTTTACGTTGAGGCCGATGAGCCTTCTCTCAATCAACGCCGTATAAAACTATCTTTACAGTTCATTATCCTCTAATGAGTCTAATCCTGCATTTAATTGTGTCTTTAATCCCTTTTATGAGAATCTGTATAACAAAAAGTCTTCCCTTGTTCCATCCCTTGGAGTCAGAATTAAACCATTCATTGCTGCTGCCGGCATTGATCAGGAAAATATAGCTCCTCACCGACTTCTTTCTTCTCCTCCTTGGCAGTTGGTTAGGCCACAAGTGGACCTAACATTATCTATGTTTAAAAAATCAGAAACCAATGAATTACAATGTAAATAAGAATATCATCAATTAAAACATAAATATACCAATTACAAAACCTTATTTACAGATGGGTCCAAGGAAGGTGGTGCAGTAGCTTGTGCCACTGTCATTGGATCCAGAACAATATCTTCTAGAATTCCAGATAACAGTTCTATTTTTACTGCAGAAGCAAACGCCATCTTAACAGCTCTTAAATA
This sequence comes from Haliotis asinina, assembly GCF_037392515.1. Classification (NCBI taxonomy): domain Eukaryota; kingdom Metazoa; phylum Mollusca; class Gastropoda; order Lepetellida; family Haliotidae; genus Haliotis; species Haliotis asinina. The sequence continues at coordinate 12,883,448 of NC_090290.1, read as the reverse complement.
TATTCAAAGACACCCTAAACATAAACAAAATATAATCTTTTCTGACTCTCTTTCTTGCCTTCAAGCAATTAAAAACCTGTCATGTAAACATCCACTTTTAACAGAAATAATTGGATTGTGTAATAATCTTCCTACTGGCCAATACGACATCGTCTTTTGTTGGTTACCAAGCCATGTAGGTATTTCTGGTAACACAATGGCCGATCTTGGTGCCAAGACAGCACTCAGCAAGTCTGTGACTCCACTTCTTATTCCGTTCTCAGACTATAAAACTGCTATTAGATCGTATATCCGTGATCTGATGCAAAAGAAGTGGGACACCCAGGTAGGTATAAATAAATTACATGCAATAAAACCTTATATCTGTTATACTTACTTGGGTTGTCTAGATTTGAGGAGGTCATTATGCGACGATGTCGCATTGGCCATAAGATGTATTTATTAAAAGGTGAAGATCCTCCGTTTTGTATCCCTTGTGATGAAAGAATCACAGTCAAGCATGTTCTGCTTGACTGTATTGAATATTCCATCACAAGGGATAAATTTTGTAACTCACGAACTTTGAAGGATCTTTTTAATAATGTTACCTCTCTAATAATATTTAATGTTAAATATTTACTCACTCACTCACTATACCGTATTTTTGCATAAGACGCCCATGTAGCGTTATTGGCTGTGTCTTCATTGTTACGTGTGTGTATTTCCTGTATATTTTGTTATTAATTCAGTATTAATTATTATTAGGTCACAATGTTTAGTGTTTTGAATAGTAGATATTATGGATCACATTTCATTTTATATCTGGTCAACACTTTTAGCATTCTGGCATTCCGGAATTTATCTGCTCCTAGTTTTCGAGGTTCACTTTTGGGATACTGTTTCGACAGTCTAAGTAAACTTCGTCTCAGTGTATTCGTTACACTACACCACTGAGTCTAGCAAAACCTAGTAGAAGGTCGCGTCAGGTAGCCTTTGAGCAATCAATGACAATCCAATCAAATGCGAGACGGTTAAATAGATTTAACCAGTCAGACAACGGCTACTATTTCGGGATCGGAGGGACTTTCAAAATATTCAGGTCACCGACACAGATCTCTCCACTAACAAAAATCAGCATATAACACAGTTATTTGACCTGCAGTATATACGATTTGGGGTTTCTGTTGACATGGTTACCATAAGTTAATATTTCCGCAAGATAACATCCTTGAATACTGTCAAAAACACTATTTTCAGCGACTATTTACTCACCGTTGTCATGGCAGTACGTACGCCTTGTGCATCACCCGGAAGCGATCGTACGCTAAATAGCATTCGGAATCGTTCGGGTACGAACCTTTTCCAGATGAAAAGTTCATAAGGGATGTGCGAATGTGCACGTTCGCGATTTGGTAAGCTGTGTTCTGATTGGTCAATCTCAAAGGTTACCTGACGCGACCTCCCATAAGGTTTTGTTAGACTCAGTGGTGGAGTGTAACGAAAGGTACTGAGGATATGTTTACTTAGACTGCTGTTTCGTTCGTTTGTGCCCGAACTTTCGGGAAATGACTTTGTAAACATATATAAAGGCTGGCTGCCGTGTTGAGGGCGACACTCATATTCATTTACAACTCTGCCACACTTGAAATCCTGTCAACGCCTGAATCTACATTATCTGCTGTTGCACCGATCGCTGTGTTTACATTCTGCCATAGCTGATTCTCTCTCACACCAAGACTTTGGAGAGTTTGCTGTATTGTATTTTGTGACCCTTTGACTTAGATTTTGTCTCTCTTGAAATGTATTTGTAATCAGCATTGTTATTTTGACTTGTGACTTTGTATACCTTGCTCTCGTCGTATAACAATAGAGAATTTGAACGTAAACAACTTGTATTTGTTCTGTTTTGCTGGTTTACAATGTGACTTCTTAAATTGTTGTCCCGTAAATTCTTAACCGTAACAAAATTCATTGTAAATACTCTTTTGAAGTAATTTCAGTCAAAGCGAGAATTTGTAGGAATCGATATACTATCAAAACTGACAAGAGTTTAAACATTCATCGTTATTGAACAACACCAGCCTCAAACACCTTTCAGTTGACTTGTGTTGTCAGTTAGAACTCTCTTTGAAATTCTAATATCTCTATGAAGCTATGTGAGTGGCATTGTGCTTAACAACGGTAGAAGAAACTGTATCGAAATGAAACACGCGAAATAAAGAAGTTGTTATCCATAGCATTTCTTCTATTTTCTATGAAACTGATCATGATGTTTGGGATAGGAGCCAAATATGCTGATCCTTACACCCCCCCACCCCAGCCCCCACCCCTACCCCAGATACTCAGCATGCGGCTGTTTTGTGTATAAGCACTAACCCTTTCCTTGCTGCACGAGTCTTGCTTTCACGTTGTCAAAATTTGATCAGATGATACATTTGCTATGGAAGTGAAAGCGTTTCTCTGTCTTCCACAGGGATTGGTACTGGCTGTGTAGTACTGACATTCCTCTGTATGCCATATTACAACCTGTATCTTGCATGGCCGATCTACTACATGGTGAAGTCCTGCTCCAGCGTCCTGCCCTGGACAACCTGTGGCAACAGCTGGAACACCGACCTGTGTGTGGAAGACCTAAGGAACGTCACCTACAGCAGTGACAATGGAGCAACATCGACTGTCGACAAAGTCGCACAGCGTTGGGAAAATATCACACTCGCTCACTCGGCGTCCGAAGAATTTTGGCAGTAAGACAGTAACGACAACTATGTCTTATGGGTGACTGAGTGAGTGAGGGAGTTAATAGTTAACGTGAAATCGGCAATATTGCAGCCATATCGTGACGAGAAAATACGTGACATAAAAAAATATATCTGCATGTTATGTAGAACCATGTCAAGCAAAACATGCTTGACTGTGATTCTGTCATCACAAGGGATACAAAACGGAGGACCTTCACGTTTAAGCAAATATTCATGCGTATATCTTGTGTGGTCAATACGACATCATCGCATGATGACCTCTTCAAACCTGGACTGACAAAACAAGTAGAGTTTAACCAATGTAGGGTTTTATTTCATGTAATTTGTTGATACCTACTTGAGTGTCCCACCTCTTCCGCATCAGATCACGGATGTAAGATCTACTGGTAGCTTTATAATCAGTTTAGGGAATAAGATGTGGTGTCACAGATTTGTTGAGTGCTGCTTTAGCAGCAAGGTCAGCCAGTGTGTTACCAAAGATGCCTACATGGCTGGGTAACCAACGGAAGACGACGTCGTATTGGCCAGTAGCAAGATTATTATACAATTATATAATTTCTATTAAATGTGGATGTTTGCAAGAAATATATTTAATAGCCTGAAGGCAAGAAAGAGAGTCTGGATAGATTATGTATTCTTGTCGTTTAGGGTGTCCTTGAATATATTTAAGAGCCGTTAATATTGCGTTTGCTTCAGCTGTAAAAACATAACTGTTATCTTGGAGTCTAGGAGATATTGTTCTGGATCCAATGGCAGTGGCACAAGCAACTGGACTCGTCTGTAAATAAAGATTTGTACTGCTAGACACATATTAGATAATCCTGCGCACTAAACGCATTTGTGACAAGAGAGGCGGTACAACGAATTGGGCGAGTACACTTGGCTGCTACAGGTAGCTTGACGATTATGCACGAGCAATACATGCTAACCGTGACATGCAATCAACACCGCTACTGATTAACACCTGTCTCGCTACTGCGTAACACCTGTCTCGCTACTGTCTTACACCTGTCTCAATACTGTTATACAGATTTCAGTTGTAGTAAGGAAAACATGGGCAAATAGTTCATTCTCAGGCAACGGAGATAGCATACAATGTTATCATGTATATGGACAAAAATTGTACAACCAAAGCAGATTCTCTTTTACAAAGTAGCCTTGCTACTGGAGTCTCAACGGCAACTTTAAAGCGCATTAAGGCAGAAGGTGGTAGGAGTGCGGATGGACCTACATTTATCAGTCCCACCAAGTTGCGCAAACCAAAACTTGCAGTTACAAACTTGATGATTTCGACCGGTGTGCAGTCCGTCAATTTGTACAAAGTTTATATGGCGTAAAAAGACCACTACCCATTCTGGATACGATGTATGATATGGCAAAGTGCCAGTTGAACTACAAGGGTTCCAAGGAAAGTTTTCGAAAAAATCTCAAAGACATGGGGTTTAGGTGGCGAAAAACGCAGTCAAACCGTAAACTCTTAATGGAACGTAAAGACATTGTTTCCAAGCGTCTGCAATACCTGCGTGCAATGAAGAAATACAGAGAAGAAAATCGAACACTCATCTTAATCGATGAAACATGGTTGTACGAACACCACATTGTCCCAAAGTCTTGGCGACTTGAGGGTGAAGTCGTAATAAATGGGGTTCAACCTCCGTCTGGCACCGGACCTCGGCTTATTGTGGTTCATGCAGGGGGTGAAAACGGTTTTGTTCCAAATGCTTTGCTTGTTTTTGATTCCAAACTCAAATCAGCAGACTATCATGACGAGATGAACTTTGATAATTTTTTCCAAAAGGCTCCAGGAAAAGTTGATCCCAAACCTTCCACTGCACGCTGTCATCGTTATGGATAATGCACCATATCATAGCAAGCAAGTGGGCAAATGTCCGACAACCGCCAACAGAAAAGATGACATAAAAGCGTGGCTGCAAAGGCACAGTATCTCATTTGATGAGAAAATGCTTAAAGCCAAACTATTGTTTCTTGCAAAATCCAACAAATCGGGCCCTGTCTACAGAGTAGACACGATGCTGAAGCAACATGGTCATGATGTACTACGTCTCCCTCCATACCACGCAGAACTAAACCCGATTGAGTTAATTTGGACAAATGTGAAAAATTATGTCGCTTCACAAAACTTGCAGTTCTCAAAAAGTTCCTGAAGAGTTACCATAAATGAAAGGATGTCTGCAATTGGTGCAAAAGAATGGTCGGAATGTTATAAAAACATGTTAAAACAATTGAAGATGGTCACTGGCAACGTGAAATCGCAGTAGAAAGGGAAATTGACAGACTAGTGATTGACTTAGGACTTGCAAGTGATTCAGACATCGAGACTGATTCAGAGAGTGATAATTAAAAAGCATATGTCAGTAAGTCCGCCTAATTTTCCAGCATTGTTGTGTCTTGCATAATAATTGACACATACTATATCAGGTTTTTACTGTTCCCATACTTTGTCATAAAAAAAGAGTAATCTTTGGTGAGTTGTCTGTAGTTTATATTTTTTTAGTCACTGATAAATCTACTGAGTCTGGTACTGAGTAATCCCCAAACCGACAAATTTGTGTACAAAGATATTTCTCACTGACTTATCAATGTCAAAAGGTATTTTCAGTTTTCTGTACACAATTTTGGCGACCATAATAAAAATATAACAGAAATTTGGAAATACTGTTTGAATACTAACCATTTCTCTGCAACCGGTTATATAAATTTCCAAGACGTGTATTCCCGGTCGATCACCAGCGGAATTATGGACGAAAATCAGCCCGTACAGAGAAATAGGAACAAAATTATGGGATAAAGATATTTCCCTCTTGCTACTCTGATTTAGCCACCACCATTCAGTAACAGCTAACTTTTAACATATTAAAAAGTTAAATGAAACACAATTGATTATATGCAGTTATTATCTATTTAATATTTAGCAGATGAAAAGTCAACTTTACCCATTAAAACAACACCGCATATTCCTTCGAATGATAAAACTGCTATTTCAGGCATAAGATACTGATATTCCACGCTAACCTTTAGTTAAGAAGAGGACAAATAGATGATTGGGGCATAGACAAGCATTTTAGATATTCAACAATTTTGTTAAAAAAAACCCCAGGAAAATGTCATTTGCTTCGTGAAATTGATAGTTGGTCCTAAACATATTTGCTCAGTATCTTGTGTTGATTCAATTCGTTGGGATTGTACCTGTTCCCAAATCGAGTGTGCTATAACAATTAATGCGTGAAACGCACGGGGAAAATGAACTTCTCGATATTTATCAGACAACCTGTCTCCCTCTTGTTTCAAGTGGATCGTTCTGTGGATCGTTCCCAAGTATGCATGTGACGTCATGTGACGTTAAATATTAACTCGCTAACTTAGTTATGTGTAGTATATTAACAGTGACAAGGGCGTCACTTGGCATGCTCGATTAATGACATCCTTCTCACTGAAAGGATAAAATCCATCCTTGTCAATTGCCACCGGTTGTGAAACATGACTAACGTCCAGCAAGAATTTTTTTGCACGTCAGAAGTTCGTATTCCAAAAGAAGATATTCTATTAATCCCGGAGCCAGGAGGCGAGAGATACACGGTACAAGTGTGTGGACCTTATTATGTTGGAGTGAGTGAGTGAGTTTAGTTTACGCCGCACCCAGCAATATTTCAGCTATACGGCGGCGGTCTGTGTATAATCGAGGCTGGACCAGTGCTCAACAGCATGAGCATTGATCAGCGTAACTTGGAACCTTTGACATGTGTCAACCAAGTCAACGAGCCTGACCATCTGATCCCGTTAGTCGCCTCTTACGACAAGCATAGTCGTATTTTACACGTATTGTTGAAGATCTATTCTACCCCGTATATCTACGGGTCATTATTTTGAATATTGTGCGTAGAAATTGTAATAGAAAACTGAAACAAGCAAAACAATAACCGGAATCGACTCAACACCTTCCATAGACCCATCGTGAACGATCTAACCAAAATGCCATTTTATCGGTAATTAATGTTCAGAATATGCCATGCAGACATTCAATACAAGAACTCAGCCATATTAAACTTCCCATTTAATATTATTACATGTGTATGTCATACGCAATCGAAATAAACTGTATGTGACTGATGAATGACGTATGGACATCCATGATGGTGCACATCGCTGACATCGCTGGCCATTTATTTTATTAATTATGTAGACTGTGTTCCGACTCAACTGGTTTCATCCAGTCAGTGATCTTATCAACCACTGCTGTTGTCAATATTTTTAATGCATACCATCATGCTGGTTTTGTTAAGTCCTATCGAGTCGGTCATGTGCTGTAGAACTTCAAACTACAGACTAATATCACTGCAGCGTGTACTGAAATATGTTCTTGAATCGAGACTACCATTAGCAAATGTCTTAAAATTCTCACTGCACACAGTCAAAACGTGTCTGTGCAGCTGAAACAGTATACATGAAAATGATTAAGAGCAAGCACTTAACAGTGGCGCATTAACAGAATCCTGTCTCATAGTCGGAATTTCGTTTTCCTACGGCAGAACATTTCTGTTTACAGGTACAATGTACTGAGTATCTCCTCTGGTTTGGATGACGTGGGGTCTTTACAGTGGCACACAGTTGGATGCCTCTTTGCTTCAAATGTGCTGATCTTTCTAAGTCTGATCAATGGCATAAGGTCCGCCGGCAAGGTAATACAACGCTGAACTCTAGCACTCCTGTCATGTTGGGAAAACATGATCAGCTAGAAATATATACATCCTATGTATATTTAAAGACGTATTGTTTTGAAGAGATGCCAGTATACGCTATATAAGCCTAAAGTGTGCTTCTCACTATATATTAGGTCATCTCTTGCTTTCTCAGAATAACCGCATCTAAGGTTATTTGTTTAGGAGGGACAGGTTTTACTTTTCACTAGAAAGACCGCTTCCCAGGTTTTACTTTTCCTAACTTCAAATGATACACGAGTGTTTGAAATCAGTTGAAAACTATGATTCAATATTAAACTCACAACACAAACGTTTTCCGAAGCGGGACTGGAACTCACATCTCACATCCGTAGGCAGAAGCTCTCACATGCGTAGGCAGACGCTCTACCGCACGGCCACTGGACCGACAAAAATTATCTATTTATAGTTACTGTCATTAAATAGGTTTTACGCTCGTTTCAGATATTGTTATATAGCGTCATTAAATGATCATTTACATTGTAATTTCCCATCATTGACGGTATATATGTTAGAAAAAACACCTCTCCTCGGTTTTGGTAAACAATGTAAAACCTCAGAGGAGTGTTTTCTCCTATACATAAAGCATTCTTTGAAACTAGGTTGTCTATGTGACTGCACTTCTTCCGTACATTCTTCTGCTGTCCATCTTCATCACGACGTTGCTAAAGCCTGGAGCCACAGACGGCCTCCTATACTTCCTCGTCCCCGACTTCACAAAATTACTTGACATACAGGTGCGTTACTACGTGACATACAAGTACGTTACTGATGAAAGCACGTTCAGAATGTTTCAAAAATTGTCAAAGCTTTAAAGATGATATTGTAGACTATTTGGCATTAATTTGTCTTGACATCCCAATGTATCTATGATTGTAAACCAAAAGTCACTGTGTTCTGTAATCTGATTGGTTGAAAAACATGATCAAATGGTATTAGATTCCCGGAAACTGCAAGACTATTCACTGCGTATTGACATGTAAACAATTGTTTTGTTGTGTCATCAACAGTGGTGACGTCATTCAAATCACATTGTGACGTAAAGTTAGAATGACGTCACAAATGAGCAACTCCAGATACTACCATGGGAACCAGCTGAAACGGCCAGCTGATGACACTTCACTGCTATATCCATATTCGATGTAAACGAGTGCAGACTCTAAAACCCTTTGGTTTACTTTCGTGTTTACAATGTCGATAAACATCATGTGTTGGCCAATTTCCGGGTGTTATTGAGTATTTGAAGCACGGGAATATTTCATTTGAAACCTCCGGCTGACGCCGTCGGTTCCAAATGCATTCCCGTGCTTCAAATACTCAATAACACCCGGAAATTGGCCAACACATGATGTTTATCTCCTAAACATCACACACATGCTTGACAAGATGACAAGACTTTATGGTCAACTTCTTTACTTTGACAATGGTGACGTATTGGGAGAGAATCGTATACCGTTTTAACGAAATGTCGTCACTGCCAAAATGAAGAAGTTGGTCATCCATAAAGTCTTATTATCTCTATACCATCAGCTTCTGAAACAAATACTGCACTTTTCTGCTAATCATGTAATGTATATAAACGAAACACATTAAAATCTCACCACTTGAAAACGAAACACTTTTCAGTTTGCCGCTTTGTTTGCTAACGGCCGATATCGTAGATCGAATCCTGACTAAACGATGTATTGAAACATGTTCTATATCTTAATATCGATATAGTTGGTTTACACCAATAATTGTGATACAATATTGTTTTATTGCCCGCTGTAGATGTGTAACTAATCACGAAATGGGTACAATATTACCGGTGCGATGTATACTTTTGACTCATTTCAGGTATGGTTGGAAGGATGTTTGCAGGTGTTTTTCTCACTAGGACCTGGCTGGGGGATGATAGGGACCGCAGCAAGCTACAAAAGATTCCATGAACCTTGTCTCAGGTTGGTAGGATTAACAGCTCCTTCATTAGTGAGCACATGAGTGAGAGAGAATGATTTTACGCCGCCTCCCGCAATATGTCAGCAATATCAGTGCGGTGGACATCAGAATTGGGTTTCACATATTCTACCCACATGCTGAATCGAACCCGGGTCTTGGGCGTGACGGGCTAACGCTTTAACTACTAGGCTAGTCTACCATCTTTAGGGGTTGAACATGTGGAAGGCATATACTTGCCATAATCTGACAATTTTAAATAGTATACAGTGGAAGCTGTCTAAACCGGTAGTCTGTGGGACTGAAGAAATAATCCGGTTTAGACAAAGTGTTGGGTTGTAGAACTGATGATAAGTAGACGAGCCGTCGATGGGACTGAGATTTTATGCTGGTGTTGACAACTTGTCGTAATTGACAGAGGCCGGTTTTGGCAGCTTACCACTGTATATTAATGTGTGACAATATGTACTGATCGTATTGTTATCACGTAATTTGCCTGTCAAGACGGTTACAGGCAAATTACCTGTAACTTGCCTGGTAGTATAGTATACAGTGATATATACTGTAATATATATTTTATGTCATGTTTGATATTTGACATGTAAATGGCTCACTGAAAAACATGATTTTACAGAGACTGCCTCATACTGTCCATTATATCGGAGGGGACCAGCATCTTTTCAGGCCTGGTGACGTTTGCTGTTCTTGGAGTGATGGCGCAGAAAACAGGTGTCCCTATTGCGAACGTAGTTTCAACAGGTAGGCAAGTGAGGCACTGTAGGTTGTGCGGCAACTTTATATAGATCCGTCCATAAAATCTTCACTGATTACCTTTCAGTCTGACGTAAGTGTCTTTACTCTTGATAAAAGGTCGATAAATCGACAACAACAAAATAGCATATATACTTCAACGTCAAAGGAGTGCTTTCCCACAGCTCAGTTAACTTGGTCTCTACTGACATTGACACTTTAAATATGGAGTTACAAATGCGGAACAAATAGTTAGGGATATATGTACATTTTGAAATTATGAATAATGATATGTTTATTAATTTGCAATTTTATGAAATATCAATCATAAAAATGCTAACATCCTAAATTATTTTGCCCAGTTTATGTGCATATCATAGAAGACATGAACTGAAAACTTCAACATTAAAACATGCTTTGCATGGTACTTCAAAATCAGTTTGTCAGGCAGAGAAAAGCACCATAGCCTTATTGAGAGTTCAGACACAACTCTCTGCAAACCGAATGTGATAAACATATATATGTATATATATATATGCGAACTGAGTGAGTGAGTGAGTTAAGTTTTACGCCGCTTTTAGCAATATTCCAGCAATATCACGGCAGGGGACACCAGAAAATGGACTTCACACATTTTACCCATGTGGGGAATATATGCGAATTGACACTTAATACTTTCTTAACATAAAGTGAGTGTGTTTAGGTTTACGCCGCTTTTAGTAATGTTCCAGCAATATCACGGCGGTTGACACCAGAAAATGGGCTTCACACATTGTACCTATGTGGGGAGTCGAACAACTGCACATTCAGTCATTTGTTACACGTTTTCAACAACTTGAATCAATCGTTCATTAATCTTTGTGTTTTATATCCGTGAAGATCCCGGTTAACATTGTCTTCAGCATCCCATCTTTTTCTGTAAAAGGCGACTTACCGACATCACGTGGACAGGCTTGCTGACTTGGTTGACATCGTATCCCAGTTACGTAGATCGGTGGATTGCTTGGTAGAGACTCAATTATTTACAGGCCGTCATCATAGAGCTGCAGTAGTTCTCAATGCATCGTTAACCAACAAACCTACCAACCAACTTCGTGTTCCATATCTTTGGTTAGAAATATTTTCTTGTGAGTGAGTGAGTGAGTTAGTTGCGTTTTACGTCACACTCAGCAATATTCCTGCTATATGGCCGCGGTCTGCAAATAATCGAGTCTGGACCAGACAATCCAGCATAAGGATCAACAGCATGAGGATCGATTTGCGCAATTGGGATCCGATGACATGTATCAACCAAGTCAACGAGGCTGACCCCCCGATCCCGTAGTCGCCTCTTATGACATGCATAGTCGCCTTTTATAGCAAGCATGGGTTCCTAAAGGCCTGTTCTACCCTGGAATTTCGCTAGTCAATTTTCTTTTGCATAACTGTATTGTGCTTAAGGTCCAGGCTTGGGATTTGTAACCTACCCAGAAGCTCTTGCCCAACTTCCGCTTCCTCAGCTGTGGTCATTCCTGTTCTTCTTGATGTTGCTAATGGTTGGCTTAGATTCTGAGGTACGGAAGAATAACATTAGAGGATTGTGTAGATAAATATGATGTAAATGGTAAAACCACTTGTCATCTTTGACAACCTCTATGATTAGAGTAAGTAGTTTAGCATGATAGGTTGGACAAGCCTGCTGACTACGGCTGTGTATGTCATGGTATCTCGATTGCGGGGATGGATAATCATAAAGTGAATCACTGGATTGTCTAATCTCGAATCAGGTATTTGTAGACTTTTGACGTACATTTACGTACATTTACTAGCCGATCAACACTAACACAACAATTGAAATATTGCTTAGTGTGACGTTAAATATCCAACCAACAAAGGTTGGGCCACGGACCATATATAAAATATGGCTAGTTTGGATCTGTATACATGTATCTCATCTGATGGTTTCAATACGTGCCAAATCCACAGTAAAGCAATATAGGTATGCACTTATACCAGATGAAATCCTTTCACACTACAACTCCACGCCACCTTTCGTTTGTTGTAGTTTATGGCTACTGAAGTGGTCGTTACTGCGTTAGTGGACCAGTATCCACAACAATTGGGCAAAAGGAGGAAGCTTGTAACAGCTGGATTCTGCCTTACCTTATTTGCTCTTGGAATCGTCTTCTGCACACAGGTGACTATGCAATAATAAATAAAACACCCAGAAACACAAGACCTTAATGGAAGGGCAGGATGGCAAAGTCGTTAATATCCCCGGAATGGCAAAATACTCTTCGTGAATATAGTTACCTACTACTTGTTATGATGTCAAATATTTTTAGGCAAATTTGAAGGAGAGTATTGAAAACATTTCATTCAGAATTCCAAAACTACCAGAAGGCACCAGTGCACAGCCATACCAATTTATGTGCCAAGTTTGAGGAAGAAATACTGAAAGGTTTTACAGTTCTTCTCCGGAAAAGAGCACTACCACCAAATTAAGTCAAAGTCAAACACTTGCTGCCATGGAAACGCAGAAATATATTTTATTTTAAAAACAAATATCAAAAGACACCAGTACACCACAAGATCCATCAATGGACAGACTATCTGTGCACTGTCACCATATAGCTGGAATGGTGCTGATACACGAACAATGAGCAGGTGGAGTTACTGTAACAGGCCATTGTGGTGGGAAGGATCATTGTGTTAATCAGTGTACCTTGTTTGAGTACCACAAATCTAAAATATAATAGTAGAAGAAGCAGTGGCAGTGGCAGTGGCAGTTGCAGTAGACGGAGAAGATTCGGTGGTAGTAGTAGATCTGGCAGGGACCCAGTCGTTGCAATAGTAATAGTAGTATATTCGTTGCAAGACACCATTAAATGTATCCGAAAGACCATCTGCATGATTCGGTTGATTGTCATCGTACCACAGTAGATCAATTTCTGGATTGTCTAGACAAGACTCGCATATTTCCCGACACCCATCATTTACTTGGAATATTGTTTTGTACGATTTTCAACAAACAATGACCTAGCATCAGATAGGAATACTGAGCAGAGGAGCAGGTACAAGTGATATTCCATATGTAACAAGGACAGTGAGTGACTCATACTTCCTAACTATATTTCAGGGAGGGCCGTACATGTTCCAACTGATGGACTGGTATGAAGCCTCCCTTGGGCCAATGGTGTTCTCCACAGTGGAGTGTGTTGCCGTTGGGTACATTTATGGTTCGTATAAGTAGTGTTTACTACATCCGTCATTGTTCCCAGATACATGAGACAATACAAATATCTTAAATGATACAGTAGGAGATAATATACTGCCGTGTGTAAACTAATTCAACCTAAGTGTTCTACTTTACATCAGGAATTAAACAACTTGTCAACGACGTCGAGATGATGCATGGGCAACGAGTATCGCCTTACATGAAGGTCCTCTTAGTGTTTGTGACACCAGCAATCTTAATAGTAAGTAAACGAGAATTGTTATAGACCACATTTATATCAACGGGTCTTCATCCACTTACAAATAAGATCATGAGTCTTCGCCTTGAAGAGTGTCCATTTAATCAAGGCTGACAGTATGTAATTCAGTCCAGAAAATCATCTCTCGTCAGTGCTTAGTATTAATGCACGGCACCACTACTACCTTGTGCATGGTATTGTTATTCTGATATTGTTCTATGCAAATTGTAAAATTGAAAAGAAACATAAATCAGTTTCATGACCCAATGAATCTTGACAGATGAATAGAAAGTAATGTTCAGAAGTGTTGCAACCATCGACCATCAATCAGCAACCAGCAACCAGCAACCAGCAACCACAATCAACGTTGATGTTGATTCCAATGTATGTTCAATGTTTATGTCAGATCGCTTTCATCCTGACGCTTCTCCGGTACCAACCACCAACTTACGGCAAGTACGTGTTTCCCAGCTACGCCATTACAATCGGTTGGATCATTGCAGTACTGCCTCTTCTACCGGTACCTGTCTTCATGGTAATGAGTGTCAGGAAGCACATGGCGACCAATTCCGTAAAGAAGGTAATACGAGTTCTTGTGTTATCTGGAGTCAATTGAACCTCGCCTGATCGAGTTTCTAATGAACCAAGGATGGAAAGAGAGCGTTTCTTCATCCCTTGTCGTTGTACTTTTAATGATGTGGCCAGAATTAAAAGTCATCGTTTTTCATATTTGCAAAAAAAAGTTTCTTCAAACTCTAGAAACATGTTTATCAATACCTGAATCAACGATTTAAGATTACGTGTACATGTAAGCTTAATGTCAGAAGTCAGAATCTCTTATGAAACATCCCTATTTGATAATGAATCTTCAACACATATTTCTGATAAAGTAGACTTGTACACGTTAACAGAGATCCCATGTTGCTTTGTAGGCAGGTCAGTTTTGTTTTCATAAGTTGCAAAATAAGACAATAGCTAGATCAACTATTAATGTGACAGACATTTCGTCATACTGTAGTGTCTTCTGCTTTACATTGATCAGTGGTATGAGAGTCGGTTTATCATGAACAAGAACAGGTTGGTGGTTACTCGTGGTATATCTGATGACCCATGGTCCTCCAGGAGCAGAACAGGCCTCATATTTTAAGAATAGTGTAGTTGAAGATGAGGCCTATTTTCTATCGAAATGTAATTTATATTCCGATACAAGGTCAGTGTTATGGCAAAAGGCACGATCTCTTAACCCTCGGTTTAGCTTGATGACCCCTGTCGACCCGACCATTTTTATTACACAATGTCACATCCTAGTATATCCCTTAGCTGCTTCATCGTTACTTGTGTATAACAGAAGAAAAATACAACAGCGTTAGGTTACTCGTACGCCTCTAAAGATTGGGCAGTTGTTTCACCTATGTGATCACCTTAGTAAACATCTGCTTGACACAATAATATAATACTGTCTCTCTCATAAGTGCTCGTGTACTTCAGCTTATCCTGCCCGATAATGTGATGGGAAATGGACTGTTTTGTGTAGTCCTAGTGCGGGTGATTTTGATTTTGTTCCGTTTTCAGAGTGTGAATCTTGCTTTGAGTCCTGCCGATGACTGGCTCCCTGCCGATGTCAGATACAGAGAGGAGTATAGGATGCACCGCTTGGCTGGACGACCAACCTTCACATCCAACATAGTGGAAATGTTCAAGCAGTGAAACAACATAAACGTTCAGATCTATACAGAGAAGCCCCGGGTTCATCTAGATTCATAGTGTTTGGAAAAGTGAAATTTTACTGCGTATATTGAGTACAGTTACTGGATTTTCGGTATCGATATGCTTTGTGTTCGCTGTTGTTGTTGTTTTGTTTATTTGTTTTTGTTTTGGGGTGGTTTTTTTTGCTTTTTAATGTCTGTTGACGTTTGCTTCAACTATCAGGTCAGACTCTTATTTTGCCTGTTCAAAATCCCATAATAACCTTTGAAGTAGATGTGATCTATTATTATTTTCAATAATCTATTATTATTTTCATTTTATTATTTCTAATTGTATTGATCTATACTAAATCAGTAATTGGTATCCAATTATGACTCAGCTATTGCCATTGTGGCGATAAATATTGACTCATCCACTCTACCTTCCCAGTCCACTGTCACTGATTCAAAATTCTCACTGAGACCAAAATTTGGATATCACCTACTACGTCCCTGTCAAAAGATAATATGAAGTAATGTCATATATACACTGACTAACATCACCCGCACTCTTATGATGTGGCACAACGTACATTTGTACTGATGCTGAAGAACTGTTGTCTACAAGGTACCCTATATACCTGCAAGCGATCGATTCCATAAAACATCCATATAGAAAGTTTCTATTTTCTTCATTTTCTTTTTCAGATTGTTTCTATCAGTTAACGATATTCACATAAACACAAACTTCAAATAAATCTCTAAAATAAATGGAAGTCTCTTACAAACCATGCGTGTAGTGCTAAATATGGTGTAATGGGGTAGACTGGGTGTTCACTCGTCCTGTCATCAAGCCAAAGATCCGAGTTCGATTCCTTACATGCGTACCTACTATATTGATTTTGCCATCACAGGGGATAAACATTTCAATGTGAAAACTGTAAAGGATCTTTTTCATAATGTTGATCGTCATTTAGTATTTGAATGTTGAAAGGAAATGGAATTGCTAGATAAATGTTAAAGATGCTTTGCACATAGATATTTTGTATTTTAAACATGGTGGTATAAATTAGCAGCTGCGATTGTTAAAGATTATTGTCCACATGAGAGGACGTCCTAAAACCTTTAAAGTCAACCATATCTTTTAATCGTAGTATTTTTGTTTTTCTTTTTCTTTTTAAATTCTAAGTCTTTTTACCATCGCCAGCGCCTGAAGGGATGGTGTAAATCCAGCTAGGGTCCACGCTGGTGGCAGATGTAATGTAACGCCCCATGTTCCCTAGTGTGGTGGTCTATCTTCTACCTTCAGGCCGACTACTGGAAGGATGAATCAGTCTCACTCTTCATGGTGGTTGTTTGTTTTCGGTTTTTACTTTCTCTCTCTTCCTTTTTGGTCAACATGAAACGTATTTTCATGTTTTCAACGGCTTGTATCGAGATAATACCTACCCGTGGATCATCTGGACATGCTGACGGCTTTAAAACCTGCAGACCAAGAATAAAACCTGCGTGCTCGTTTTGATGAGCAGCAAAAACAAAATAGACTACACAAAGTTTCTTCAAAACCAAATAACGAAGCCTGTGGAGCAAAGAGAAGTATTTGTTTGTTGACTTACGTTGACATTCCCATGCGCTGGAATACCAGGGAAAGCGAAACTGCACGTTATAGTAACATGATGGGTCGTGGATGATTTCCGAACGTCAATAAAGAAAAAAATATGTTAAAGATTCCAGTTGAAAAGAAATAAAATAGACAAATACGTTACTGAAGGACACAATATTTGAGTGACTGGGTGAATTATTAACGTCACGTCGGCAATATTTCAGACATATCATGACGAGAACATTGAAATGGAAAATATGTGTACGTTATAATAAATAACTTGTCGACGATGGACTGTAACAGTAATAGAATATCAGAGATATAAACATAAAGCCATCATGAAAAACTAAACATTGTATTTAAAGAAGACAATACAATTTAAAACACGGGCTACAGATCGCCAACAATGCAAATATTTGAATCTGTTGACCCAAAACAATAACAACCGGAGCTGGGGATCCGGACCGGTGAATATTTCGAACGCTACCGATTCGACTTCATGTTGACAAATACAGTCGTGTGAATATCGTGTGTTCATTAAATCGCTGATAATGCCTTGGACTATGTTTTCGCATTTTTATCAGGTGAACAATTCACTTGTTAAGTCATGTGTTTGTCACGACTGGTGGTGGTCTGGTGTCTCAATGATATTAATGCAGCACGGAGCTGATATTGTGGGACGCGGCACGTCATACAAAAGCATGGCTTCTACCAGTAGGACGATGATCTGCCCTGCTAATGGTCAATCAACGATTCAAGACCGACTATGATGATATATGTTAACTGCCTCAAGACTAACGAAACCTGGTCACACGTAGTGATGTCCATCAGCCACGAGAACCACAACCATCAACAAAAGCAATATTTCTTTCTTTCTTGCCAGTGAACGCGTTAGTAATGCACTCTGGGCTTAATTCTAATTAAATACAAACATTTCTACAATACACCTGCGGTATAAACACAATCTCACTATGCCATTTATTTCAATGACCGTACGTACATATGTACGTTGTTCAACTACTAATTAAACAAATCTGCAAATCTGTTTTTCAGTTTGCAGGTGCTTCAGTGTTTATACTTAGGTGGTTCATTTGAAGAATGGAATTTACTGCCATTACCGTCACACATAATAGTGTGCAGGTGCTCCCACTCCCACTGACAACATTGCCCCGGATATGTGTAAACATCAATATAGCGACTGTGTCATGAACAATCATGGTATAAAGAAACATCTAAGAGTGCCACGTGTAAATCTACATGATATCTACATCAATACTATTACCGTACGGTTTCTTGACAACGCAAATCCACGCATGTAGTCCAAACTAATTGCTGCGTATAACAAAGGTTCCATCAAATACCTGCCTTAAAGATAAATCATGATCATTAAAGGATATTCTTTTAAAAGGACACTACACATAGTTTATATGTACTGCTAGTCACTATTGTATATATGATAGACATAGTATCTTTTCATAATGCTCGCCGCCACGCCTGAAGGTTGACTCCGAAGTCCATCAATGTTACGATCCTGAACATGTTTAGGACGTCATGGAAAATCAGCTTACAAGCTTCTTTGGAATAAGAACATTTTGAGTCCGCCAAAAATCCAAGCCAACCGGCGAATGCATTTACTTATCTCATTGAAATGTCTGTCCAGTTTGACAGAAAGGTGATTGACAAGACTCACTATGCGGACCTCGCCTTTGAATTGTCTTGCTTGCATTGTTCTCGGTGCCCTTGATTTGGTACCTCCTGATACCTAGGCGCAGAGGGTTTCTGTGTTCTCCACCGGGAGCACATCCCTTCTGACACTCTGAATAATGCAGAAGGCTGCAGTTACAGTGTTGAGAAGCCTTCGAAAATGCCCGGAAAGTTCTTGGTCGGTTCAGCCAAGCAGCGCTTTGTGAGAGATGTCACGTGTGCTGTGTATAGGCGAAACCACTCCAACTGGGATTTACTAGAGATGGAGGGATGTTCCCGACTCTCAAAGGTTCAAAACCTCTGCTAATCCCGAGTAGTAGTGGTTTCTCCGACTTATTAACTGGATTTGTTTCTTTTTTTAAAACTTTTTTTTGTATTTTTTAATAATGCAGAACGATCAACATCGAACCGTCACCAGCAAAACAACATTGATGGTTAGCCAGCAAATGATGAATTCGTCTGTCTGAACTGTGATGCAACTGTCAGCCAACACTCGCGATGCACCTGCTACCCGTATCTTGCACATGTGCTGCCGACAGTACCCGTCTTCTGAAGAGCACACGTTTCATACTGACGAACAATCTTATTCTTCACAGTGATCCTTCGTAGCCCAGTTGATAAAAACGCCAGGTTACAAAGCGAGGTTTGCAGATTCGAAACCAGTTATCGCCACTATGTGTTAGACGTTTTCAATAATGTGATATTTTACGATCATTGACACGAAGACAAAGTTGTATCAATATCCTAGGTTTAGAAATGATCAGTGCAAAGTCACACCAGGGATGTACCTGTTCTGGAAGGAACCCTTTTAACAATTCACATCCTGGTGATTACAATTCAAACCCAAGGATAAACAATTCACCACACAGTGACTTACAGTTCACATCCCAGGGATTTACAATACACATCTCTGATTACAGAGTGATAGCTTATGATTCAAAAATGAAAAGACTGAGGCAACCCGTTATAAGTGAATCGGGTTGATAAGTGTAGAGAGGACGAGGACCCTTAGCTCTTGGTGAGCCTTACTAGCCTGACTGTGCCAGGATCACCCGAAACCTCTCTACCCGCTATTCTGAACAGGTCTTTGTGTATTATTTTTCAGGGATTTTGTTTAGGACAAAACATTCGCGTGATGGTCGTCATATCTCATGTGTTATGTGTCGCCATGCTTGAAGCCGCCGTAGGTACTCAGTCAGGGGCTCGGCCTGCTTCACCTGAGTGAGGAATTTGTAGTTGCTTGAAAATGGGATTGGTGGGCTTCCTTTTGAGCAGCAGTGAAGAAACGATGCAACTTAGAGTGGAAATAGTATGGTTGAATCAATATATATAGTATACAGAAACAACTAGTGTCACTCAGTGACAGGAGAATTCTATTCAGTATGTTTACAATTAGAAACACCTTACCTGTTTCCAGAACACCTTAGCTGTAAACACACCGTTAGTGTAGTTTACCGCGATGGATTTGTCTGTATCTATGTATTTCATACCGTGAGGCTGTGAACAAGGTGCTGCTTAAATAGTTTAAAGATATCCACTCATGTGATTAAACGGGCAACTGAAACAAAACTGCTTTTTTATATTATATTATATAAAAGAAGTTGTTCGTTTTAACTTTCCACGCTAGTATTAATTCTAATTATGATTTTCTAGTTCTCTTAATGTCCTTTGTCAACACAGTTTTATAACAAAAAATACATATATTCCATTTCAGTGTCAAACATATTCTTATCACAAAAGGGCTGAAGTGTTGGCGATGTGACGTTAAATATTATTAACTCGATCACTCACTCACAAATCACTTCACTGGACGTTCACCTCCCCTTTGTATACCAACCTCTGTGGATCACTTTGTCACAGTGGATATGGTCTAATTATATTTATTTCCAAAAGAGGAATCGCACTGGTAAACAAGCAGTATGTTGCCTATATAAATACCGCTTCAGAATACAAATAACTTACAGATATGACAGTCGTGAGGCGAAAAGCATGCCATTATCAAACAACAAGCAATACCTTTGTGTAACAATCATAAGTTATTAATATAGACGCTAATAACATTAGAAGCATTAGTGTCGGAAAATGGTAAGTGCAATGTCGGTTTTACTATTACAACACAAATCTGCATGACAGTACAGTGAAAGAATGGATAGTTTCTAATAATTCAAGATTATCTTTAGGAGATCCTTTAGAGTGACCGTACAGTATTGATTTAATATCATATCTTTTGATATAGAAGTGCGTGTTATGTCTTATGTGTAATTAATGCAAGGAAAGAAATAGTTATTTTTAACTTCATAAGAGTACACAAGAACTAGACGGATTTGAAGTTAAAATCGTTAATATTAATGTGCGTCTAAATCGCTGCATCGAGCCGGATAATCTGTCATATTCGTGATCCAGAGTTGAAATTAAAGTACATTTGACTATTATTATTTGAGACATTAATTTGCTTTAACATTACCCAATGTAGCCGATTCTCTATTATCGGTAGACAAAGAATTCCACAGTCTTACTGTATCTGGGAGAAACTATCGATAGTCTGGAGCTACAAACGGTGAAATATATATGTATATACACACACACACACACATTTTCTCCACTTAATGTATCACTCTTATTACAACGACACAAGAATCTGAATTTTATTAGCCCATCTCAATCTGCTGACCATACAAGATACTTGTCTCGGGCGTTCATTATCAGTGTGACCCTTGGCCAATTGAAGATTGTGAAGCGTGGTCGGTTAGTCTGTAATATTTCCATACTTCATTAACACGTACTGTCATCAAATATTCAGAAACACTGTGCGTTTTCCCCTTGATAATACAAGAATTACAATTTAGAGTTTGACAGTGAGCATTAATAGGGTAAATAGGGTTTTATTAAAATATGGACTGTGACCCCTAGACAGAGCCACTACACTCGTGCTATGAACATGGGACACCTCGAAGGGCACGTAATCATTGTGACTAAATAGGGCAATTTGATAGTTATACGTACATCCCTGCTTACCCCACGGACTGCAACTCTCTGTACGTCTGTAGATATCACAGCCTTTCTGGTATCCTTTCAACATGTCTGGTGTTGTTCCCAAGTACTTTGTCAGGAAGGCGACACGGAATGATGTGGCCGCCATAAAGAACATGATAAACATTGAAGAGTGGGAGATTCCATCTGACTTAATGTATTGCACGTTTGATATGGATTCAAGGGCTTGGTTTGTAGTTGAATCCGACTCGGGCGAAATACTGGGTAAGTTTGTATTCATCGTAATGATACTAACATTTGGTGTTGCTGATACGAATGTATGTTACAGTCAGGGTGGATTCTGTGGTGGTTTGATCGTGTCTTTGTGTGTGTGTTTGTATGTGCGTGTGCGTGTGTATCCTTATATGTATGCCTGTATGCGGAATGAGAATTGGTGTGTGCAGCCCTACATATGTATGTGCTATATTTATGTTATAATTTTCTGCGATCATAAAATGTTTATTTTGTATAACAAACTGTCCACCGCAGTTTACAGGCGCACAGGGGCTTCCTCTTTGTTTTTTTATCTTTTTAAATTACATGTTCTATGATGTTTTCATAGACAAACAATGTTTGCAAAGATAACTTTGATGTGCGGGCAGTAATAACAATTTAAGAAAATAATGGAACACAAACATTTAAACAATATTAAACTTCAAATTTCATATACATTTATGTAACATATTTTACCGAACATGTTATAAAATAAAAATGAAAAGAATACTTATGTGATAGTTCCAGGACATTGTCACCAAGGTCTGCTCCATCCTCGTTCGCTATATACAGGTCTCACAGCTGCATGCAAACCTCACTTTGTCCAAACACTTGAACATACACATAGTTACCATACGGCCTCAACTGCATTAACAACTTCCATACGGAGCCATTGAGTCCTTCAGTTTAATGGAGAAAGCTGCTCGACTGCACAGTGCGAAGACTGCGAATGATTGCACGTTCCTCTTCAGACACTACAAACCTCTCTCACGTGATACGTGATGCCACTTTCACGTGCAACTCAACCCTGCTGGGTTAGCCAAACCTTTACTGTATGTACCCCAAATAAATTCATGTGCTACCAAACAGCTTGAGCATTCACTATATACATGCCCTGTAATTAAATGTTGACCTGAATAGCTCGTGTGTAAGACGAGCATTTACTATTTCTTGTCATTCAGTTTTAGCCTTACTTAGTCGCGTGCAAGACCAGCATGCACTATCTATTGTATTTCAGTGTTAGTCTTGACGTCTTGTGTGTAAGACTAGCATTCACAATCTATTGTGGCTCAAGTTACCCGTAATGTCTCGTGTGTAACGGAATTGGCAATTACGAGTTAGTTTCAATGTGGCTGCGTCCACGTGGACCACATATATCAAGTATTTGACTTTCCTGTCATCAACTTCCCAAGGATGGGCGACGGTAAATCACTCCTCCAGCAAAAGATCCTGGACAGAAATGGACATAAGCAACTTAGGAGGCGACTAAGAGAATCAGGAGTGCAGATTCTGTTGATGTATGACATAATATCCTATTTAGTAGACATATTAAGCAAACGATCAATTACTGGATTCTCTTGTCTTGGTCGATGCAATACTGGGGTCATGTCGGCAGCGTTAAAGTGATTAAACCAATCCTCAAAGAGTAGTAAGCAAGCCTGACGATCAGGTTCATTTCGCAGACTAAAGTCAAACATAATCCTATTATATATTGTATTCATTTGTTTGGTGTTCTTCTGTATGAAACCATGCATATTTTTATTCAAAGCAGGTGGTACTCTCGTTGTCTTTTGTCCATATTCAGTAGGGTTGTTTTTAAAATTTATTCCTTTTTCATAATATATACATCTTTGTCATCACCATGTGGCTGAAATGTTGCCGATGTGACGTTACATTTTACTCACTCTCTATACATTGTGTTCGTTTGACAGGTTGCCGGTGCTTGGCGTATTTCAACGAGAAGACAGTAGCTGGTGGTATCTATCTCATAAGGAAAGACCTCAGAGGCAAAGGGATCGGACGTGATGTGAACATGCAATCCCTCAAGGCAGCGGCTAACGCCAACATCACCATATCAGCAACCTACGTAAACCTTTACGAAACCCGTGGCTTCACGATCTACTATGACGTACACCAGAGACGTGGACCAGTGGAAGTCATCTTGGGGGTCATTCCTAAAGCAGGAACGACCTCGGGTCTCACTATAGTCCCCTATGAAGATGCCATGTTTACTGAGGTGAAGTCATACGATGAGAAAGTATGTGAAAGTGAGAGGGACTATTTCTTGACAAACTGGATCATCGGCCATGCAAAGAACATTCTCATTGCTCGATCACATACTGGACGTGTTGTGGGATATGGGTGTTTGCGGGTGACAGAATACTGCAATGAAATTGCACCATTGTATGCTGATAGTGATACCATAGCATGGGCACTGTTGAAAGAACTATTGCAACACCTCGATCCAAAAGACACCGTCCATCTCTTTATCACATCCGAAAACAAAGCAGTGATGGAGAGTATTGGCGAAGCTCCTCTGACAAACGTTTTTACGCTTCATAAAATGTTCACTAAACAATCGGTGCCCCAAAATCTTGATCGGTTGTATTCCTTATCCGCCATTGCATTAAGTGTTGTCTGAAACACCTCGACATAACTAGGCGTGTCTTCATTCTCTTCTGGAAAATGTACATGAATTATCAGGTATTTGCCAAATTTGTTGTCATTTAAGGTAATTTTATGGTCAAACATACCATGCATTATATGGTTAAGCATAAACATACCATGTGAGAAAAAATGAAATGATGTACATGTATGACAGTGTACAACTTAAAATGATATATTTGCATCGATTGTAATAATTCAGTCTCAAGTGTGAATATTGGACATGTATTCCAAAGATTTCTTCTTAATAAAATAGTATAAAATGTTTAGTGTTGTTACGATGCATTGTTGTCTCGTTTCATGTACTAGATTACAGGTAAGAAAATATTGGAAGCTGTACGTCCGACGAGTGACACATTGGTATGATCTGCAAAGCTGACTAAGGCTGACGCTACA
This sequence comes from Haliotis asinina, assembly GCF_037392515.1. Lineage (NCBI taxonomy): Eukaryota > Metazoa > Mollusca > Gastropoda > Lepetellida > Haliotidae > Haliotis > Haliotis asinina. The sequence continues at coordinate 12,858,758 of NC_090290.1, read as the reverse complement.
CTGTCCGCGCCCACTAAAAGTGCCTGTACTACTCTACGTCCCACGATTGACACATTGATACTGATGCAGAACATTAAGAAAGGCTTCGTCATAATATTGACTCTCATAAAAACTAAATCTATTATACGATTTCGACTTCATGTTGACAAATGTTAGGTAGTGTGATTATCATGTGTTCATCAAAATCTTGATAATTCCTTGAACTATTTGTTTCCATTTTTATCAGGCGACATGAGCTACATAGGCATAGCTTCAACCAGTAGGGCATGAACTGTCCACACTAGATTATACAGGATCTGATGTTGTAGACCACGACACAAGGTACAAGGGCATAGCTTCAACCAGTAGGGCATGAACTGTCCACACTAGATTATACAGGATCTGATGTTGTAGGCCACGACACAAGGTACATGGGCATAGCTTCAACTAGTAGGGCATGATCTGTCTACACTAGATTATACAGGATCTGATGTTGTAGGCCACGACACATGATACATGGGCATAGCTTCAACCAGTAGGTCATGATCTGTCTACACTAGATTATACAGGATCTGATGTTGTAGGCCACGACACAAGGTACATGGGCATAGCTTCAACCAGTAGGGCATGAACTGTCCACACTAGATTATACAGGATCTGATGTTGCAAGCCACGACACAAGGTACATGGGCATAGCTTCAACTAGTAGGGCATGATCTGTTCACACTAGATTATACAGGATCTGATGTTGCAAGCCACGACACAAGGTACATGGGCATAGCGTCAACCAGTAAGGCATGATCTGTCACACTAGATTTATACAGGATCTGATGTTGCAAGCCACGACACATGGTACATGGGCATAGCTTCAACCAGTAGTGCATGATCTGACCACACTAGATAATACAGGAGCTGATGTTGTAGGCCACGACGCAAGGTACATGGGCATAGCTTCAACCAGTAGAGTATGATCTGACCACACTAGATAATACAGGAGCTGATGTTGTAGGCCACGACACAAGGTATATGGGCATAGCTTCAACCAGTAGGGCATGGTCTGTCACACTAGATTATACAGGAGCTGATGTTGCAAGCCACGACACAAGGTACATGGGCATAGCTTCAACTAGTAGGGCATGATCTGTTCACACTAGATTATACAGGATCTGATGTTGCAAGCCACGACACAAGGTACATGGGCATAGCGTCAACCAGTAAGGCATGATCTGTCCACACTAGATTTATACAGGATCTGATGTTGCAAGCCACGACACATGGTACATGGGCATAGCTTCAACCAGTAGTGCATGATCTGACCACACTAGATAATACAGGAGCTGATGTTGTAGGCCACGACACAAGGTATATGGGCATAGCTTCAACCAGTAGAGTATGATCTGACCACACTAGATAATACAGGAGCTGATGTTGTAGGCCACGACACAAGGTATATGGGCATAGCTTCAACCAGTAGGGCATGATCTGTCCACACTAGATTATACAGGGGCTGATGTTGCAAGCCACGACACATGGTACATGGGCATAGCTTCAACCAGTAGTGCATGATCTGACCACACTAGATAATACAGGAGCTGATGTTGTAGGCCACGACGCAAGGTATATGGGCATAGCTTCAACCAGTAGAGTATGATCTGACCACACTAGATAATACAGGAGCTGATGTTGTAGGCCACGACACAAGGTATATGGGCATAGCTTCAACCAGTAGGGCATGGTCTGTCACACTAGATTATACAGGATCTGATGTTGCAAGCCACGACACAAGGTACATGGGCATAGCTTCAACCAGTAGGGCATGATCTGTTCACACTAGATTATACAGGGGCTGATGTTGCAAGCCACGACACATGGTACATGGGCATAGCTTCAACCAGTAGGGCGATGGTCTGTCCCGATCCGATTATACAGGAGCTGATGTTGCAAGCCACGACACAAGGTACAAGGGCATAGCTTCAACCAGTAGGGCATGATCTGTCCACACTAGATTATACAGGATCTGATGTTGTAGGCCACGATACAAGGTACATGGGCATAGCTTCAACCAGTTAGGCATGAACTGTCCACACTTGATTATACAGGATCTGATGTTGTAGGCCACGACACGAGGTACATGGTCATAGCTTCAATCAGTAGGGCATGATCTGTCCACATTAGATTATACTGGATCTGATGTTATAGGCCACGACACTAGATACATGGACGATGATCTGTTGGCACTAGATTATAAAGGAACTGATATTGTGAGCCACGGCACGAGATAATAAGACATGGCTTCAACCAGTTGGAGCAATAATATGTCCAGGCCTCGATTTCTGGAAACAAACTTAAGTCTGAGTTTTGACTTAAGTTGGGGTTTTACTCAAATGTGAGAACCACCATTTAGAAAGTGGTCAAATGTAACATGTGTCATATTTGAGATTACAATTTCTTTGTAAAAAACAAATTCTAGACATCAAGCCTTATCTTGTCCTTTTTCATAATGCCAATGAATATGTTTATCTCATTCAATTTTCTGTCCCTTATGACAGCAAAGTGATTGGCAAGATTCAGGAAACGCATGCTATAAATGCGCACCTCGCTTTTGAAATGTCTCGCTTGCATCCTATGTACATTGTCGTCAGAATCCCTTTTGTACCCGGTGCCCTTGGTTTGGCACTTTTTGATCTCATGGCGCAGATCAAAAGAGTGCGCGTGGGCACATCCCTTCTGACACTGCTCTGGGTAAACCAGAAGGCTGCAGCACTGGGAAGCCTTCATATTCTCCGCAAAGTTCTTGGTGGGGTTGGAGAGTCTTTTTAGACTGACTGTGCCAGGATCACCCGAAGTCTCTCTGTGCATTTTCATCTCACTCAGTAAAACATATTTACAATATTTCAGATAAAAGTACATAATATGGACAAAGTAAATATAAAAATCGTGAGGCGGTTCAAGTATCTGGGGGTCTTGGTACCTGTTCAGTTCGTCCATAACATCTAATGAAGCACACTCTATTCTGAGCAGGCCTTTGTGTATTGGTTTTTGTTTAGATTCCTTTTCCGGATGCGGGGTTCCTTTTCCGGAGCAGTGATGAAATAATTCTAGGAAAAGAGATGAAAATAGTATGGTGAAATTATGATTTAAAGTATAATATTCAATACTGGTGAACTAGCGTCACTCAGTAGCAGGGGAAAGTTACTCAGTATGTTTACAATGCAGTGTATGAGAGTAGTTTCATGTCTCCAGAACGCCTTAGCAGTAAACACATCTTCAGTGTATTTGAACTCATCGCGATGAATTTTCTGTATCGATAGACTTCATGCATTAAGATTGTGAAATGCTAAAGAGGCGTTCCTTTAATATTCGAAATATATATGTGATTAAACTGGCATCTGAAACGCAAATTTTGTGTCAGCGATAGGTTCACAGAGTCACTTCGGTTACTTGAAGGGGCTTGTCTCCACTGCTTCGTCGAGTTTATCTAACACTATCATCCAGGACTTCGTGGAACAATTTGCTGGCTGAGTATGACGAGAGACTGAACTACCGTCTGTAAATGCAGCGTAGTAGGCATCGAGACAACATTTGTAGTTTGTTGGGGCTTTTTCCTGAATGCTGATTGGGTAGAACAAATTCAATCTGAGACACAGGACGATGTAAGGCACCCCTGCCTCGTATTTACTGTTCAATATCCACTCTTGACGTTCAGCATAAATGATGTAATCACATCATTCATTCAAGTGAACATGTTTGCCAAAGTGGGCATATCACATCACATAGTGCGTGTTTACCATCAATTATCCGTACCTGATTTTGCGTGAAAAGACTGACATTATGCACTCTTACACCAGTAAGAGGGAAATTATAGGGAACAAAAACAAAGATGTTTCTCGCCCTTGATTTCGGAATATTTTGACAGCAGTCGTTATCAAGACAATTCCTGTGTTTGTAGCGTGTGCCATACAAACAGAAAGTTTTTTCATGTAAACACGTGCAATGTGTCGGAAATGTGTAGGGACATCGAGTGTAAACGCCAAAATCAAATTCATGGTGTCATTACGAAATGTACGTTGTAAACGAAGACTGAAAATGACGAGGTTGAATGCTACAGCCCGTTATATCGCTGACATTAGGAAGCAGGGAAATCCCAGTGTGCCGTTGGGTGACACTTTACAGCACCGTCTCTCGCTTGTGGACGCGATTATGGCAGAAACCGTCCGAGAGAAGAGAGAAATCGGGCATATAGACCAAACACTGACCTTTTCCTGACACGACTACAACTAGGTGTCCAATGGCATTACAGGGATGGAAGAGTGAGTGAGTGGGTGAGTTTAGTTTTACGCCGCACTATGCAATATTCCATCTACATGGCGGCGGTCTGTAAATAATCGAGTCTGGACCAGACAATCCACTGACCAACAGCATGAGGGCATGGAAAGGGGCAAATGGTTCAGTGATGCACCCGTGTTGTATGCGTTTAGGTATGAGGTGTTGTCGGAGCTACAGATTATTATTTTAGGAAAGGATGGAGGTTGTGGGGTTGGGGCATGACTTATAACGCTCTTTTGCAGTAACGATATTTTCCTGAAAAAGTAATCTATAGCTCCGACAACACCTCATACCTAAACGCATTCAACCCGAGCAGTCGTGCTCTAGATACGCGACACCTCAAAGGGCACGTGATCATTGTGACTAAATTAGAGCAATTTGACAGCTACATCCTGCTGAACCACGCGGACTGCAACTCTCTGTATGTTTGTAGATATCACAGCCTTTCTGGTCTCCTTCAACATGTCTGGTGTTGTTCCCAAGTACTTTGTCAGGAAGGCGACTCGCAATGATGTGGCCGCCATAAAGAACATGATAAACATTGAAGAGTGGGAGATTCCATCTGACTTACTGTACTGCACGTTTGATATGGATTCAAGGGCTTGGTTTATAGTTGAATCCGACTCGGGCGAAATACTGGGTAAGTTTGTATTCAGTGCAATGAAACATTTAACGTTGCTGGTCCGAATGAATAATACTATCAGGATGGATGTTGTGGTGGTCTGTGCGCGCGCGCGTGTGTGTGTGTGTGTAATGGTGCGTTACGCTTTATCAAAAGTATTTTTCTTGGACGTGTAAAGTTGCTTCAGCGGGACACAATGGGTAACTGTCTTCATGTTACGTACAAGCATGTTAATGGAACTGTATCTCGTGAGGAGGTAATATTAACCTTTGTATGCGAATGCCAGTGTAATTTGTACCACCGCTGCCGCTGGCCTAGATACTCCACTTGGTACGTTTTAATGTACGGTAAAGGGGGCCTATGGGAAATGCTGCATCATAAGTCAGTCTTACAAAAAAGCCAGTTTGCTTTTCGGAGAAGACCCGCATTTACTGGCATTCACTGAATCATTGTTAGACTTAATGTCTCGTGTGTGTTAGATCCGCCATCTCTGAAAAATGCCAGCCTTTTTTGTCTCTTGTGTAAGACCAACAATCGCTATCTGCTTAAAATCAGTGTGTAAAACCAGCATGCACTATTCATTGGAATTCAGTGTTATCCCCAATGACTGTGTGTAAGACAAGCATTCACCATATACATGCATTGTAATTCAGTGATGGCATAAATAATTTGTGTGTAAGAATAGCATTCAGGTATATAGTAAATCACTCTTAGTCTCAATGGTTCGTGTCTAAGACCACCATTCACTATTTAATGTAATTCAATATTAATCTTAATATCTCGTGTGTAAGACCAGCATTCACTATTTGTTATAATTCAGTGTCAGCTTAAATGACTCGTATTTAAGACCAACAAGGGGCCGAGAACTGGAATAGACGTGCAGATTTAATTACACTACTTCATCACAAAACCCAAATTCTACATACAACATCATACAACAACGAATACACGTTCAAGCCCAACACGTAAACTAGAGATGACAACTCCCGTAGAGAAAAACCTCTGGAACCGTGTTCAATGCTGCAGCAGCACCAACAACTGGAGGTTTTACAGCATCGGTAGTAGAACAACATATGCACATAGCTGCAGTCCAGCAATAAATATACGTACAGCTTCTGTGGGCAATTGCACAGCTGACAACAGCAGTATAATTTACATCAATATAAGCGTTAATGACACAACATTAAACACAGACACCTGAGATTGAAAATACACAACATGCGTCAACACGGAACTTATTGAATATACATGATCATAACAACCAGTATAGTATATAATCCCATCATTGCCATTGTATAAAGGCTCCACAGCATCGCAACGCTTCTGTATTATAACATCATAACCAATAGACAGTCGACATATGGTATATATTCCACATTACCATATTATACCTCCTCGACAGTCTACTGTGGAATAAATTCCACATTACCATATTGTAACGTTTTGAAAGTCGACACATGGTATACATTCACCATTACCATATTATAACTCCTCGACAGTCGACCATAGAATACATTCCACATTAGCATATTATAAATTCGCGACAGTCGACCAGGGAATACCGAGTATGGTATATATTCTACATTGCCGTATTATAACGACAGCCGACATATGGTATACATTCAACATTACCATATTATAACTCCTCGACAGTCGAGCATGAAAAACCATTCAACACTATCATATCATAACTCCTCGACAGTCGACCATGGAACATATTCCACATTAGCATATAATAACTCCTCGACAGTCGAGCATGGAATACCGACTATGGAATACATTCTACATTACCGTATTATAACGACAGCCGACGTATGGTATGCATTCCATATTACCTTATAATAAATCCTCGACAGTCCACTGTGAAATAATTCCGCATTACCACATTGTAAGGTCTTGACAGTCGACACATAGTATACATTCCACATTACTAACTTATACTATAACTCCTCGACAGTCCACCAAGGAATACATTCCACATTACTAACTTATACTATAACTCCTCGACAGTCCACCAAGGAATACATTCCACATTACCGTATTATAACTATTCGACAGTCTTCTGTGGAATACATTCCACATTACCATATTATAACTCCTCGACTGTCTACTGTGGAACACATTCCACATTACCATATTATACCTCCTCGACAGTCTACTGTGGAATATATTCCACATTACCATATTGTAACGTTTTGAAAGTCGACACATGGTATACATTCAACATTACCATATCATTACTCCTCAACAGCTGACCATAGAGTACATTCCATATTACCATATTGTAAGGTCTTGACAGTCGACACATGGAATACATTCAGCATTACCATATTATAACTCCTCGACAGTCGAGCATGAAAAAACATCCAACACTACCATATTATAACTCCTCGACAGTCGAGCATGGAATACCGTATTATAACGACAGCCGACGTATGGTATGCATTCCATATTACCATATAATAAATCCTCGACAGTCCGCTGTGAAATAATTCCGCATTACCACATTGTAAGGTCTTGACAGTCAACACATAGTATACATTCCACATTACTAACTTATACTATAACTCCTCGACAGTCCACCAAGGAATACATTCCACATTACTAACTTATACTATAACTCCTCGACAGTCCACCAAGGAATACATTCCACATTACCGTATTATAACTCCTCGACTGTCTACTGTGGAACACATTCCACATTACCATATTATACCTCCTCGACAGTCTACTGTGGAATATATTCCACATTACCATATTGTAACGTTTTGAAAGTCGACACATGGTATACATTCAACATTACCATATCATTACTCCTCAACAGCTGACCATAGAGTACATTCCATATTACCATATTGTAAGGTCTTGACAGTCGACACATGGAATACATTCAGCATTACCATATTATAACTCCTCGACAGTCGAGCATGAAAAAACATCCAACACTACCATATTATAACTCCTCGACAGTCGAGCATGGAATACCGTATTATAACGACAGCCGACGTATGGTATGCATTCCATATTACCATATAATAAATCCTCGACAGTCCGCTGTGAAATAATTCCGCATTACCACATTGTAAGGTCTTGACAGTCAACACATAGTATACATTCCACATTACTAACTTATACTATAACTCCTCGACAGTCCACCAAGGAATACATTCCACATTACTAACTTATACTATAACTCCTCGACAGTCCACCAAGGAATACATTCCACATTACTAACTTATACTATAACTCCTCGACAGTCCACCAAGGAATACATTCCACATTACCATATTATAACTATTCGACAGTCTACTGTGGAATACATTCCACATTTCCATATTATAACTCCTCGACAGTCCACCATGGAATTCATTCCACATTACCATCTTATAACTCCACGACAATCGACCATGAAATACATACGACATTACCATATTGTAAGGTCTCGACAGCCGATTGTGGAATACATTCTACATTACTGTACTATAACGGCTTAACAACCGACTATGGACTACATTCGACATTAGCAGATTATAACTCCTCGACAGTCGACCATGGAATACACTCCACATTAGCATATTATAACCCCTCGACTGTCTACTGTGGAATACATTCCACATTACCATATTATAACTCCGCGACAGTCCACCATGGAATACATTCCATATGAACATATCATAGCTCCTCGACAATCCACCATGGAATACAATCGACATTACCGTATTAAAAGGTCTCTACAGTTGATATATGGTATATATTCCACATTACTATGTTATAACGGCCAGAGAGCCGAGTGTGGAATCCATTCCATGTTAGCATATTATAACTCCTCGACTGTTGACTATGGACTACATTCCACACTACGTATCATAACTTCTCGACAGTCGACCATGGAACACATTCCACATTACCATATTATAACGGCACGACAGCCAACTGTGGAATACATTCCATATTAGCATATTATAACTCTTCGACAGTCGACAATGGAATAGATTCCGCATTACCGTATAATAAGGTCTCTACAGTGGACATATGGCATACATTCCACATTACCATGTTACAACGAGTCCACAGCCGACTATGGAATACATTTCACATTATTGTACCGTAAAGAACGTATAACTCATGTGAACTCTACATACTGCTAGGAGAAATTATTTTCCCTCTAATTCACGTTTCTAACGCTGAAAATAATATTGTAAATCAGTATTAACCTTAATGGCTCCTGTGCAAGACCAGCTTTCACTGTGTAATGTAATTCAGTGTTATCATTACTGTCTCAAGTGTAAGAACAGCACTTTCAGTGTTAATCTGTAATGTAATGTAATTCAGTGTTAGCTTTAATGTCTCTTGTGTGAGACCAGCATTAACTATGTAATATAATTCAGTGTTAGTCTCAATGTCTCTTGCGTAAGACCAGCATCAACTATGTAATGTAATTCAGTGTTAGCCTTAAAGTCTCTTGCGTAAGACCAGCATTACCTATGTAATGTAATTCAGTGTTAGCCTTAATGTCTCTTGCGTAAGACCATTAGATATGGGAATTAGCAGATATATGCTGGTTTCATGGCTGCCTCGCCATAACCCTAACCATAACCTTACTATATTGTATTGTTTATCATTTATATAATGCATATTCTAATTCAAAACATGTGGCTTCTGTCGTTGTCTTCTGTCCAGAGTCGATTGTGTTTTATATATGTATTCATTCTTGATGATATGCACATCTTTCACACCATCATATGGCTGAAATGTTGCCGATGTGACGTTACATTTTACTCACTCTCTATACACTGTATTCGTTTAACAGGTTGCAGGGTTCTGGCGTATTTCAACGAAACAACAGCAGCTGGTGGTATCTATTTCATACGGAAAGACATCAGAGGCAAAGGGATCGGACGTGATGTGAATATGCAATCTCTCAAGGAGGTGGGTGACGCCAACATCACCATATCAGCCACCTTCGTAAACCTATACGAAACACGTGGCTTCACATTCCACTATGAAGTGCATCTGAAACGTGGACCAATGGAAGTCATCTTGGGGGCCATTCCTAAAGCAGGAACGACCTCGGGTGTCACTATAGTCCCCTATGAAGATGCCATGTTTACTGAGCTGAAGACATACGATGAGAAAACATGTGAAAGTGAGAGGGACTATTTCTTGACAAACTGGATCATCGGCCATGCGAAGAATATGCTCATTGCTCGATCACATACTGGACGTGTTGTGGGATATGGGTGTTTGCGGGTGACAGAATACTGCAATGAAATTGCACCATTGTATGCTGATAGTGACACCATAGCATGGGCACTGTTGAAAGAACTATTGCAACACCTCGATCCAAAAGACACTGTTCATCTCTTTATCATATCCGAAAACAAAGCAGCAATGGACAGTATTGGCGAAGCTCCTCTGACAAACGTTGTTACGCTTCATAAAATGTACACTAAACAATCGGTGCCCCAAAACCTTGATCGGTTGTACTCCTTGTCTGCCATTTCATTAAGTGTTGTCTGAAACACCTCCACATAAGTATGTAGGCGTGTCTTCATTCTCGTCTGGAAAGTATACATAAATCATCAGGAATTTGCCCTGAAATTTGAATGTGGGCATTTATGAGGCAATTGTATGGTTATACCACACAACAAGCACAAACACACCATGTGAGAAAAACTAAGATGATATAGATGTATGCCAGTGTACAACTTAAATTGATATATTTGCATCGATTGTAATATGATCAGTCTCAAGTGTTAACCTTGGAAGTGTATTAAAAAGATTTCGTTTTAATAAAATATTCTAAAATGTATAGCGTTGTCACGATGCATTGCTGTCTTGTTTCTTGTAACAGATTTCAGGGGAGAACTATATTGGCAGACCAGTTTTATTAAGGCTGACACTAAATTCCCAACTCACCCAACAAGTAACTGTACAGCTATACGTCCCACGAGTGACACATTGATCTAATCTACAAGTGTACGTTTCATGGTGCGTTTATGTTTAATGTTGAACAATCTATTTCTATCAGGTATTTTGTGTCAAACGAGGGACAGATTTACTCTGATTGTGCGTTATATCTACGTCACAGTGCAAGAGATTGTGGAATTCCGTGGGAATTCCATTTAATTTTGAAACCAATACAAAGTGTAATCACCATAGTGTATGGGTTTTCAAACATTTTCAAACTTATCGCAACATAGTCATGTAGCACATTAAAAGGTGGCGTACGAAGTGTGCCACAGAAATAACCAGTGTGCTTCTTATTTCAATAGGCACCCGTGAAGAGCCACCTCCTCGTGGTGGGTGCTGGGTAACGCTAAGTGCTCTTCTCCCGAATGCGTCCACCCTATTGCTGGTCGTAAACAGCGCCCCTGTGTCGGTGCAGGACGGGATCCTGGTGGTTGAGGGCAATGGGAGCTTGAAACCGTGTTCCTGTTGCTCAACACCACTTTGGCCATGACTTCACCTTGGCGGATGGTAGAACTGGTCAGGTTCAATCGGCTGGTCACGCCATGCCCTGTGCATAGATACTATTTTTTGCACACTCACTCACTATTTGGGTCTTGGTCCTTTCGACTTCTCATTTCCAAATCATCGATATACGAAAATTAAATCGCGCGAATTAGAAACTTTTTCCGCGAAAATTAAGCCGCGCGAAAATAAATGATTTTACAGTAGTTAATGTCTAGAGTCCTATGCCAGAAGGCGGTGGCTCATGGGCCAATCTGGTAATGTTGACCGATGAATACTGTCTGTCTATGAATAATTGTTATGAGCAGAACCAGCCGAGGAATTCATTTATTAGACAAAGATGGCTATTCAAGTCATATTCATCCCCATATCCCTTGTATTTGCATCTGGATATCCGGTGCTCTTGAACAATGTTCTTGTTGACACTCAGTGGCGGATGGGGAGTGGGGAGGCTGAATACTATTTAATAACCATGTCACAGCACACTTCTGGTTCAATTCGAAATGAAAAAATGAGACGTCTGGATTTTGATCATACGCTTGAACATGTTACTCAAAACAGACTCATGGGCTCGATTCCTAGTTATTGAGGCGTCTGCCAATGTACCAATTAAATTGAATCCATTTGCCATATTCAAAGCAATTCAAGGAATTTGTGGTGGAGTGAAGAATGTTTCTCGTCTTCGTGGCGGTTCCCTTCTGTTTGAATGTGCACGGAGACAGCAGTCTCTGAATCTATTATCAGTTACTAAATTTGCCAATGTTGAGGTGGCTGTGTCTGTGCACAGGACATTCAATTCTTGCCATGGAATTATCCGAGACAGAGGTCATTGCCTCCTTGACATGTCTGAACAGAAATTTGCAGCTGAACCTGAAAGTCATATTTTAAACATATTTATTTCCAAAAGAGCAATCGCACTGGTAAACAAGCAGTATGTCTCTAGCTGAATACCGCTTCAGAATACAAATAACTTACAGATATGACAGTCGTGAGGAGAAAAACATGGCATTGCGAAACAATAAGCAATACCTTTGTGTAACAACCCTAAGTTATAAATAAAGCCGTTTATAACATTGTTACCATTAGTGTCGTGAAATGGTAAGTGCAACGTCGGTTTTACTATTACAGCATATATCTGCGTGACAGTATAGTGAAAGAATGGATAGATTCTAAAAGATTGGCTTGAGCTCGCAAAAATATCATGACGCAATTTGCTGGTGGAATGCAATGGATAATCAGCATACAACCTGACCTATCTTCCCTTTATTGTTCCCCATTTCATTTTATTAAGAATAGATCTAGACAAGACCCGTGAAGGTCCCGGGGTAGAATAGGCCTTCAGCAACCCATGCTTGCCACAAAAGGCGACAATGCTTGTCGTAAGAGGCGACTAACGGGATCGAGTGGTCAGGCTCGCTGACTTGGTTGACACATGTCATCGGTTCCCAATTGCGCAGATCGATGCTCATGATGTTGATCACTGGATTGTCTGGTCCAGACTCGATTCTTTACAGACCGCCGCCATATAGCTGGAATATTGCATAGTGCGGCGTAAAACTAAACACATTCACTCACTCAGATCTAGACAATACACATATTAAGCAGTGAGAACAACGCGGAGAATGACTATTTACTAGCATTGCTCGTACTCACGTGTCATATGTCAAACAATGGATACCTGAACAAAAGTCACTCAATCAGTACGTCCGATAGTCCAGACAGACGCCAACCACGCAACACACATTTCTTAGAGCAAGTGTGGATAGGTTTCATGACACTTATCTGGAGATCAACAGTTTCACCGACACTAACTAAACTGGTCCTTCATCAGTGCCAATTTATTAGAGTCATTCCATTTAATTTAATACCTTTGAACTGTTTTAAGGTTATCTGGCCTATGCGGTAAGTGTTGTTTTTAGGAAAACATCACTGACTGCATACATGCGGAAGTACTCGACTGAATGGTGTTCAAGATTAGCGGCAAACTTTAATGTGTGATTGGATTTACTCCAGATAAAACTTTCAGGTACAAGTAAGCTTTAAAACTGTCAAACTAAACTATGTTTTGAGAATTAGGCAAGTCGCAAAAATATCGTGACGTAAAAACGTCTGTTGGTCGCCGCTCGCAAAAATGTCATGACGCAAAAATGTTACAGTCAATCTGTGAAATCAGTCATTTCGCGTAATGACTGATTGTGGTTAGGCATTTCGTGAAACGACTAAAATTTTCAGACATTACGTGAAATGACTGAAATTCGGGGTCAGGCATTACGTGAAATGACTAACAACAATACTCTATTCAATTACAGACCAAACATGTTACCTTGCATTCGTTTCGCACTTACAATTCAAATCGAGAAGCAATTAAAGAAGCTGTTACCAATAAAACATTGTTCCAATCAATACAATATAGAGTCTGCCAGTGACCATAAATAGTGTAAATAGGGTTTCACAAAATTATGAACTGTGACCCCAGATTGTGCCACTCCACACGTGCTATAATCACGTGACACCTCCAAGGGCACGTAATCATTGTGACTAAATAGGACAATTTAATAGTTATACGTACATCCCTGCTTCAACCCACGGACTGCAACTCTCTGTACATCTGTAGATGTCACAGCCTTTCTGGTCTTCTTTCAACATGTCTGGTGTTGTTCCCAAGTACTCTGTAAGGAAGGCGACTCGCAATGATGTGGCCGCCATAAAGAACATGATAAACATTGAAGAGTGGGAGATTCCATCTGACTTACTGTACTGCACGTTTGATATGGATTCAAGGGCTTGGTTTGTAGTTGAATCCGACTCGGGCGAAATACTGGGTAAGTTTGTAGTCACTGTAATATATTAATGATACTAAAATTTAGTGTTGCTGGTACAAATGTATTGAGCACGTGCTGTCTCACGGTATTTTTCGCCTTAAAGTAAAACAGATGAATTCAGGATAATGATGACATCAGAGTTGCTAGCGTTCCAAGGTTTATTCAGATGCAGAGTGACTTGACAGTTCAGTTCAGTTTGATTGGGTTTAACGTCGGCATATAAATGATAAATGTAGGGTGTAAACCTCGGAAATTTGGAGGACCATAGTGGTGGGTTGCCGAAATAAAGAAAAGGGGGGGGGGGGCTATTTATATTTGGTACAGGTTTAGAAAGTATGGAGAGTAGATAGTTGGTTATAAAGTTGGGGTGGGGGAGGGGGAGGAGCAATATAGGGGATAGGGGGTGGGTGGGTAATGAGGGTGGGAATGGTATAGCATAGGGGTGAAATTGAGTTATACAGTTAAGCTGTATAAAGTTAGATAAGGCGTGTAAAAAATAAAAAAATAGTAAATATGGGGGGGGGGGGGGGGGGGGGGTAGGAAGGACGGTAAGGCCTGGGCCTATGGTGTTGATGGTTGTGGCGATAGGGTTGGTGGCCTGGCTAATGTTGTTGAGGTGTGGGGATAAAAATGTTTTGGCTATATAAATAGGTGTGTATGATAAGATAAGGTATAAATTAGGGGGGGGGGGAGGGGTGAGAGGTTTAGGGTGGTATATGTACAGTGGGTGGGTGGGGGGGATGGTGAGATTGGGTACAACACTTAGTGGTGTGTGCTAAAATATGTTTTTGGTATAAGCAATTTATTTAAGAATGTTGTTTTTGGTATAAGTATATTGTATGTATATAATAAAATAATTTAAAACAAAGGGGGAGAGGAGATTTGGATGGGTAAAAGGTTAAAACTGAGCTGGGAATTTGGGAGGGTGCGGGAGGGGGTAAGCAGATTGACGGTAGAGGAGTTTGAGTGAGGGAGAGAGCGTGTGGCCGGGCGCGGACGTCGGAGGAGACGACCGCGCGCCGGCTTGTGGGACCGTTGGCGGTCGTAGGTGAAGGATATTGTGGAGAAGGGTTTTCGGTTTTAGATTTTGTGTGCTATGGAGGAGTTGAGAATGAAGGTTGCTATTGCGTTGAAGATGGATTTTGGGTTAGCCGGGTTGAGTAGTTGGTGTGTGTCGTAGTGGTATTTTGGTGGGATTGAGTTGTGTAGTTGTATGATGTTGGTGTGTTGTTGTTTACATTCGGTGAGTATGTGTGATATTGTTTCTTTTGTTTTGCAATGTGGGCAGAGTCCATCTGGGTGTCTATTTTGTCTGTATAGGTTGTAGTTTAGGTTGGTGTTGCCGGTGATAAGTCGTGTAATAAGTGTGTCTAGATAGGGGGTGTCTGAGAATGTGGGTGTTTTGGTGATGGGTTTTGTGATGATGGATTTGACCCAGATGGACTTGCTTGAGTTAATGTTTTGTGTATAATTAAGTGTAGATGTGTATGATTTGATGAGTTGTTTTGTTTCTGTTTTTGAAGTGTGAAAAGGTATATGTGGGGATGGGTGGGTCGTTGCTAGTTTAACTGTTAGAGCTGCTGTGTTGTTGCCTGTATTGTGTGTGTGTGCAGGGATCCAGAGAAGTGTTATGATTCTGTTGTGTTTCTAAAGATAGTTGATTTGTTGGGTGATTTGGTGGATAAGGTCAGGGCGGGATTTAGAGAATTTGTTTTTGAGTTGATTTATGGCTGGGAGGGAGTCGGTTATGATGAGGAGGTGGGAGGCCGGGAGGGTAGGGATGGTGTGGAGGGCTGTGAGGATTGCTAGTAGTTCTGCTGTGGTGTTGTTTATATGGTTTGTAAGGTGGAAGTTGGTGGTGAGGGGTGGGGTTGTTTGAACATGTATACCTATTCCTGTTGTTTTGTTTGATGAGATAGATGCGTCTGTATATATGTGTGTGTGGTTGGGGTAGTGGGTGTCTAGGTGAGTTTGGATAATGTTTGTTTTAGTGTGAGTGTCAGGTTTAGGGGTTGTGTTTAGTATGTGGTGTTGTAGTGTGGTATCTGTTTTGGGTGGGGGGAGGTGGTGAATGTAGCTTGCTATGGGAGGTGAGTGTTGTATTGTGTCAAGGTGTTGTGCATGCAGCAGACTGGATAGGTGTGAGTAGAAAGGAGCGATATTTTTATTGTTTTTGAATTTTTTTAGGGTGGATTTTTTAATGTTGGTGAATTTTGTTTTTATGGTATTGTGGATTGGGTTGTGTTGGGCCCCAGCCCAGTAATTGAGTGCGGTTTGGTTTATTCGTGTACTGATTGAAGGGATGCCTGTAAGTAGGAGGAGTGTGGATAGTGGGGTGCCAGTCCTGACCCCTAGGGCTAGTTTTAAGGCCTTGTATTGTAAGGAGATTAGTTTCTGGAGGTTGGTGGGGGAGAGGGAGTGCAGGACCGGGGCGGCGTAGTCCAGTTTCGACTGGATAAGACAATGATAGATGTTGATAAGTGTTTGTTTGTCGGCTCCCCGTGTGGTGCCTCGAATACATTTCATTAAATTTAAATCTTTTTGACAATTGTTGACCAGGTTATTAATATGGGGAGTCCATGTTAGGTGTTGGTCGAAAGTTACTCCTAGGAATTTTGCTTCTTTTTCAAAGTTGATTTTTTGGTTGTTTAGGTGTAGTTTGGGTGTATAATTTTGCATATGCTGTTTTTTGAAGAGAATGCCCACGGTTTTGTTGACATTTATATGGAACCCCCACTTATGGGCCCAGTTTTGGAGGTGATTTAATATTCGTTGTGCTTTAGAAGTGGCTTGCATTATTGAGGTGGAGGAAATCCAAAAGGAGATGTCATCTGCGAATTTGGCAGTGGTAATTTCAGGCCATTTTTGAGGAAAGATGTCATTGATCATGAAGTTAAAGAAGGTTGGTGATAGGATGCTGCCCTGGGGGGTACCATTTTCTTGGGGATATGGGTCCGAGAGGGTGTTGTGGCTTTTGACTATTATTTGTCTATCTTTTAGGAAATGGTGAATGAAATTTAGAATATTACCGTGTATGGCATTTTGTTGTAGTTTTTTAATGAGGCCGTTGTGCCAAACCATGTCAAACGCTTTACTAAAGTATATGAAGATGGCCAGTGTGTATTGTTTCTGTGCTTGTGCGATTCTAACACCATGCTCCAGATGCAAAATATGATCTAAAGTTTGTCGATTTGGAGTGAAGCCGCTCTGGTCCTGTTTAATGAGATTGTGGGTTTGGATATGGTGTTTTAATCTATTATTTACTATGGTTTCCAGCGTTTTGCAAAGGTGTGATGTTAGTGAAATGGGTCGAAATGAGTCTGGGGAGTTGGCGGGTTTTCCTGGTTTCAGGATTGGCACCACCTTTGCTGTTTTCCAGGAGTGAGGGAGGGTTCCTAGGGTCCAGATTTTGTTAAATAGTGTAAGGGTGAGTGAGAGCATGTTGGGGGGGGGGGGGGAGTTTGTTGATGATTGTGTAGGTGATATGATCTGGACCCGGGGCTGAGGCTGTTTTCTTATGTCTAAGTGATGCCTTGAGTTCATGGATGTTTATGGGTTTGTTAAAAGGTAGGTGTGAGTGAGGTGGTTCGGGGATGTAGGTGTTGTGGTTTGCAATCTGTTGTTGGAATGTGGGTGGGTAATTGGTGGAGCTGCTTGTGTCCGAAAAGTGGGCTGCCATCGCGTTTGCCTTATCTTTGTTTGTGGGGTGGTCCGAGAGGTGGGGTTGAATGAGTTTTTTGGAATTTCCCTGTATGGCTTTAAATTTATTCCACAATTTGCCTGAATTTGATGGGTCGAGCCTGAGGGATGAACAAAATTTCCTCCAATGGTTTATTTTGGCAGCCCTGATTACTTTTTTGGTGTTATTTCTGAGTTTTTTAGCCAAATGTATTTTTGAACGGTCCCTCTTTGCTTGGTTGAGGGCCTTTTTTCTAGCCTTTCTGGCATTAGTGATTTCGTTGCTCCACCAGGGGACTGTTTTTAGTGCAGGGGTGGGCCGAAAGGTGGGGATGCATTTATTTGTGATATCTATTATAGTGGTTGTGTAGTTGCTAAAGGTGTCTATATCGTGATTGTATATGTCTTGTGTGTTTAGCTGGGTGCATAGGTTATGGAATTTTTTCCAGTCTGCTTTTTTGATGTTGTATTTTAGTTCTGTGGGTGCGTGTGTAGTGGTGTCAGGTTGTTGCTGTGTCTGTAGGTGATTTATTGTTATTTTGATGGGGCAGTGGTCACTGCCCCAGGTGTCTTGGTGTGCCTCCCATAGGCAAGCTTTTGCTAATGTTGGGGTGGTGATTGTTAGGTCTATAGCGGATGGGAGTTGGAAATGGGATAGTGGAATTCTAGTAGGCTGATTATCATGTAGTGTGATGAGGTTATTTTTGTCTAACCAGTCTGATAGAATGAGTCCATTTCTACAAGTGAAAGGTTTGGTGCCCCATGATGGGTGGTGAGCATTGAAGTCCCCGAGGATAAAGGTGTTTGGGGTGATAAATTTGATGATAGTGTCTAAATCTGTTATATTTAGTTTAACTGAGGGGCGTCTGTATACATTTATAAATGTGAGTTCTTTGTTTTTAATAGTGGTTTTGATAGCCAGGACTTCAAGGTCTATGGTTGGTAGGTCTAATTCTGTGAAATTTAATTTATCAGATATGAATATGCCCAGTCCTCCTGCAGGAGGACCGGGGTTGTTTACGGGCCGAGGGCGGTCTTTCCGAATATAAAAGTAGCCTGGTATTTTGAAGGCATTTCTGGGGGATAGTTTTGTTTCCTGAAGAAAGATTAATTCGGGGGCAATTTTGTTTGGGGCAATGAGTGCCTTAAGCTCATGCCCATTTGCTCGGAGACTGTTACAATTCCACTGCATCAGAGCCATGATTGCGGTAATTTGGAATAGAACTTTATAATAGATCATGGATGGGGCACATAATTTTGAGAGATGAAGTAGGTTGGCTAGAGCAGCTTAGTGGGGATGAGTTTATGAAAGGGTTTTAACAGCTATGAGTAGACTGGCTAGGGGTTTGTGATATAAGTTGAGTTTACGTGCTACAGTATGTATTTTTTTGGCTGTTGGGTTGGGTAGGAGGGCTATGGTAGTGATGAGCTCTATTAGTATGTTTAAGTTTTGGTTGAGTTTTTGGGGGGTGAGTGTAATGTTGGAGTTGGATGAGGGGGTGGTGGGGGCTTTGTGTATAAGTGTGCGGTGTTTGATGTTTGCTGGGTATGTGGGTTTTGTAGAGGTTGGACGAGGGTTGGTGTTGGGGGCGGGTTTTTTGGGGGAGGGGCAGTTTTTGGGTGGGGTTTGGGGGAGGTGGTGGTTTGGGTAGGGAGTAAGGAATGTGAATTGTGTGTTTGGATTTGTAGTTGTGGGTTACTTTGTGTTGATGGATTTGTAATTGAGTATTTTGGGTTGAGACGTGATGGTGTTAGCAATGTTTATGTAATCTTGGATGTCTGTGTGTGTGTCCCGGCTGTTTAGGTGGATAACGCCTTGTACCTGTGTAAGCCACCTCGGGTGCTCCCATTTAATAGTTTTGCCGTCGATAAGGGTGGTTTTAAGGGCGTTTTGAAGGGCGGAGGAATCTGTGAAGGTGATTTAAAACCCCCTCCCGCAGAAGTTGACATATTTATAGCTGATGTTGGATTTTTTTAGGCATATGGCAAATTTGTTGGCTGAATAAGTTTGATTGAGAGGGGTGTTAGTGTTGGTGGAAAAAGCCAGTAGGATTAATTTGTTTGGTGGTGGTTTGGGGGGGTGTCTTTGGCACATGTTTTTTTTGTTGTTTTGGTGGCTTTCTAAGGGGGAGGATTGTGGACGTTTTTTGTTTTGTTGTTGGTTGGTGTTGGGGATTGAATCGGGTGGGGGTGAGAGTAGGTTTTGAATGGGCTGGTTGGGGGCAATTTCTTGTAGGTCTACGCCAAAATCAATGGGTATTGGATTTACGTTGGGTAGTGGTGAGGTGAGTTTGGGGAATTCCTTGGTAGGGGTGGAGAAGAGTGAGGTAGCTAGGAGTGGAGAGCTCATGGTGGGGCATGGGGAGATGTGGGGAGGGTGGGGGGAATGTGGGGGAGGGGATGGAGGGGTATGGGTGATGGGTGAGGTAAAAGCAATGAGGCAATAAATAGGTAAAAGCATATAAGTTGGGAAGTGAAAGGATTTTGT
Organism: Haliotis asinina; assembly: GCF_037392515.1. Classification (NCBI taxonomy): domain Eukaryota; kingdom Metazoa; phylum Mollusca; class Gastropoda; order Lepetellida; family Haliotidae; genus Haliotis; species Haliotis asinina. The sequence continues at coordinate 12,838,369 of NC_090290.1, read as the reverse complement.
TGAGTATTTACAATTTATGATGGTAGAGGATATAGTAAGAACTATGTACAAATGATTTTAGCAATGATTAGATGGTAAAAGGGACTTGCCCCGTGGGGAGGAGACCCCAGGCTATCGGTGGCCTAGGCCGCACTGGCCGGCGACTATACGATTGTCTTGTTGAGGAGGAGGTGGTAGAAAACAAGATGGCGATGCCTTGGGTTGGGGTAAGGGTTGAGGGCTTGGCTGGCTCCATGTCGATCGGTCTACTTCCAATCAATCGAATCCCATGAATGAATGTCAATAAACATTGAAGAGTGGGAGATTCCATCTGACTTACTGTACTGGGTTATCTGGCCTATGCGGTAAGTGTTGTTTTTAGGAAAACATCACTGACTGCATACATGCGGAAGTACTCGACTGAATGGTGTTCAAGATTAGCGGCAAACTTTAATGTGTGATTGGATTTACTCCAGATAAAACTTTCAGGTACAAGTAAGCTTTAAAACTGTCAAACTAAACTATGTTTTGAGAATTAGGCAAGTCGCAAAAATATCGTGACGTAAAAACGTCTGTTGGTCGCCGCTCTCAAAAATGTCATGACGCAAAAATGTTACAGTCAATCTGTGAAATCAGTCATTTCGCGTAATGACTGATTGTGGTTAGGCATTTCGTGAAACGACTAAAATTTTCAGACATTACGTGAAATGACTGAAATTCGGGGTCAGGCATTACGTGAAATGACTAACAACAATACTCTATTCAATTACAGACCAAACATGTTACCTTGCATTCGTTTCGCACTTACAATTCAAATCGAGAAGCAATTAAAGAAGCTGTTACCAATAAAACATTGTTCCAATCAATACAATATAGAGTCTGCCAGTGACCATAAATAGTGTAAATAGGGTTTCACAAAATTATGAACTGTGACCCCAGATTGTGCCACTCCACACGTGCTATAATCACGTGACACCTCCAAGGGCACGTAATCATTGTGACTAAATAGGACAATTTAATAGTTATACGTACATCCCTGCTTCAACCCACGGACTGCAACTCTCTGTACATCTGTAGATGTCACAGCCTTTCTGGTCTTCTTTCAACATGTCTGGTGTTGTTCCCAAGTACTCTGTAAGGAAGGCGACTCGCAATGATGTGGCCGCCATAAAGAACATGATAAACATTGAAGAGTGGGAGATTCCATCTGACTTACTGTACTGCACGTTTGATATGGATTCAAGGGCTTGGTTTGTAGTTGAATCCGACTCGGGCGAAATACTGGGTAAGTTTGTAGTCACTGTAATATATTAATGATACTAACATTTAGTGTTGCTGGTACAAATGTATTGAGCACGTGCTGTCTCACGGTATTTTTCGCCTTAAAGTAAAACAGATGAATTCAGGATAATGATGACATCAGAGTTGCTAGCGTTCCAAGGTTTATTCAGATGCAGAGTGACTTGACAGTCAAACTGCACCTGCTTATATATCGGAGGAACGCGTAGCAGTTGTAAATTGTTGTCACCATTATCCCTTTGTTATTTCATGGGTTGTACCTGGTTGACACAATATTCTCATAAATTGCCTAATGTATGTCTGACTGAAACCGGACGGTGGTAATAAAAACACAAAGGCTACCGTTTCATTTAGCCAGAAGCATCTCAGATTGACCGCCGACTTGTTTGTGGGATTATAGTTAAGTGGTCAGCTTGTCAATCAGGAAGTGACATGGAGTCGGTAACCCCAGTGCAAACAGTCATCTATTGTCTACAGTAAGTCTACGTCTGGCGGCATGTATTTTACAACCTGAGTGGGTTACTTCGTTATTTAAGAAGGAAACATTGCAATATAGGTATATTTGTGAATTCTTATACATTTTAAATATAGTTATTATGCGTGAAATATTTGCACTATAACAGTATGTTACAGACAGGATGGATCTTGGGGTGGTTTGATCGTGTATTTGTGTGTTTGTATGTACGTGTGCGTGTGTGTCTTTATATGTATGCCTGAAATGCATGCATGTCGGTGTCCGTGAGTTTGCTAATGCGTGCTTGTGCGTGAGTGAGTCTGGACGAGTGATATTGATGAAGAGGTGAGTGTCTGGACAAAGGCGAAATGAGCGTTTGTGTGTGCTGCCCTACATGTATGTGCTATATTTATGTTATAATTCTCTGCGATCAATCAAACATAAAATATTTGTTTTGTATAACAAACACACAGCACCGCAGTTTACAGGCACGCAGGTGTTTTTCTTTTTTCTTTTCTTTTTTTTTTAAATTAGACGTTCTAAATGTGTATATAATGCATGGATGTGTGTATGTATATATGTGTGTATGTGCTGTAATTACACGATGCCATTTAGAAAGTGGTCAAATGCAACATATGTCATATTTGGGATTTCACTTTCTTAGTAAAGTACAAATTCTAGTACTTTTTTTCGGTTGAGTCCCATCCGGGAACTAGTGGACAGTCGCGGTGGCTGAGCGGGCTAGGCGACTGACTTTGTGTGCTGGCGATTAGGTGCCTGACTCTGAGGGTGCGGGTTCGATTCCCGGATGGGACTCAACCGAAAAAAAGTACTAGAATTTGTACTTTACTAAGAAAGTGAAATCCCAAATATGACATATGTTGCGTATGTGCTGTAGTTATTTACTTGATTATTATTATTCAATGTAAGGTTAATATCACAGGTAAATATACACACTTGTTTCTGCTGTACGTTAATATATATCTCCCCTGTTGATTGTAGACATAACTACTATTTATCAATAACATAAAGACCTATCGCTGGTAATTTTAGTACCCACTTTTGCTCAGTGGGGTAAGAGTACTTTCTCTCCCTTCTGTACAAATTACTTCACCAGTAGCCCAGTTTAATTATTCATACTGGTTTCCACCATGCTATTTCATCCATATCATCGATATGATGCTGTAGACTTCTTCATTCCTCTTTTCTACGTTTTCTTTCTTTTTCCAAAGCTATGGAATATCACTTTCTTCGACTTTACTGAATGCTTTCTTACTTTGTCAGTTGATTTTGATATCTATTTGCAAACTAATATTCTCAAAGAAATTACATTTAATGTTCATTTGAAACAGGTACATGATGGTTTTGGTATACATCTACCCACTGCCTACAATGTAGTATCTGAATGTAGAGATGCCGGTTGACATCTGTCAGTACAGACAGGCAGTGGGGACATTTGTAGTCGGGCTTCATTCATATGCAGCTTGTAACCTAAATGTTTTTAGCAAATCTGTTATTATTATCTCATATTTATATCATCTATGCATAATGTGCAGGATTGCAGTGTGTTAGACCCTGTTTGTAGTGACCATTGTCCGATATTTGTTGATATCAAATCTGTTAGAACGAGGTGTGATACCTTTAAACGTAAAATATATTATCAACATGTGGACGTTAATGGCATGATTTCCGACATCAATAATCTTGACTTTGATGACTTATTCTCAAACAATGTGGACGATATAGCAAATACGTTAGTGACGATAACAAGGAATACTTGTGACATGAATATCCCAAATAAGATTGTTACTATTCGACCATCGGATCCAATATGGATGAATGACGTAATTAGATCGCTAATATGTAAGCGCAATAGACATCATCAGTAGGCTAAGAGTAAAAATTCTGTTACCAGTTGGGCGCAGTTCAGACGAAGTAGAAATAAAATAATTTCAGCTGTCAGAAAGCCGAAAAGGGTGTATGCAGATAAACTAGATGAAACGAAAAATCGATCCACTACAGACAAATGTTGGTGGAAGTTAGTGAATAATTACGTGAAGAGAAATAGTAACAATTCTAATTTTCCCCCGCTGATTTTCAATGATATCGTATGCGATGATTTACAAGATATAACTGATTCTTTAAATGATTACTTCACTCGTCAATCGCGGAGTCAGTACCCCCCACTATCAATATGAAGACAGTCAATAGTTTATCTGAAATTAATCTCGCTAATAATGAAGTACATGACATCTTAATGAATGTTAACATTACGAAAGCAACCGGCCCTGACGGAATTGGAAATAAATTTCAGAAAGTAATCGCGGTGGGTATTGCACCCCTTTTAACGAGGCTTTTTAATCTATCACTTCAAAAACACGTATTCCCGGCAGTCTGGAAAGAAGCAAGCGTCATACCGATCAAAAAAGGGAAGCGTTAACGATTGTACAAATAACAGACATGTAGCCTTAACTAGTTGTGAATCAAATTATTTGAGCGACGTATATTTAAACAAGTTTTTAATTATCTTAGAGACAATAACATTTTATCCAGTTTACAGTCAGGTTTTATCCCAGGGGACTCTTGCGTGAATCAGCTGACATATTTGTATAATTTCATCGCCAAGGCAATGGGCGACGGCAAAGAAATACGCGCAGTATTTTGCGATATCAGTAAAGGTTTTTGACAGAGTGTGGCACAGGGGTCTGGTACATAAGTTAAAGTCTTGTGGAATTGATGGTTCACTATTACAATGGTTTGAAAGTTATGTAGAACGCCGATCCCAACGTGTAGTCATAAATGGCTATTGTTCAAATATTAAACCAGTAAAAGCTGGCGTCCCGCAGGGTTCTGTTCTGGGACCACTTTTGTTTCTCGTCTACGTAAATGACATTGTTGAAAGCATTGACAGTAATATACGATTATTTGCTGATGATACTTCTATTTATGTAACAATTGATGATCCTTACGTAGCAGCGCTTAATCTGAATAATGATCTACTTAAAATAGCCAACTGGGCAAAAACCTGATAAATCGATTTCAACCAATCAAAAACTAAAACAGTCTTATTCAGTAGGAAATCAAAATCAAATCATCATCCAAGCTTATTTTTAACGACGCTCAAGGAGAGGAAACTCCGAGCCATAAACATTTAGGTATAACTCTTCAAAACGATTGTACATGGGATATTCATGTAAACAATGTTGTTAAGAGAGTCAATCCTATGATAAACTGCTTAAGAAGCTCTAAATACCGACTAACGAGAAACACGCTCAATCGTATGTATAAATCGTTTATACTTTGATTACTGTAGCCATATTTATGACAATTGTACTAATACAGGGGCAACAACTTTGGAACACCTGCACTTCGACGCGTTACGCACGATATGTGGAGCTGTTCGCGGCACCAGTCACGATAAAATCTACGCCGAAATATCCTCTGTTTCACTCTGCGAAAGAGGAAAGATAGCTAAACTAGTCACATTTTTCAAAATGTATCACAACAGGTTACCCCACTATCTAAATGAACTCGTCCCTCCCTTTGTCTCTCAAGCCAGTACCTATCCGTTACGCAATGCTTCACACTGGCAAGCTATTGCTTGCCGTACTGCTCTATATTACAATTCATTTCTACCGGACGCTGTGAGTTTATGGAACACTCTACCGCAAAATATTAAATCCCTAACAGATGTCAATGAATTCAAATCTGCCTTAAGTTCCAGAGCTAAAGTTATCCATTTCGATCCAAACATAGGTACACGAATTTGCCAAAATCTCCACTGTCGCTTAAGGTTAGGATGTGGCGATCTCAATGCCGACAACACAACAGACATATATCAGAGCAGAGAGCAGATTGTCAGTGCGGCCACACTACAGAAGCTGCACGTCATTATTTCTTTGTATGTCCCAGACTTGATGCTATAAGAGTAAATAAATTTTATTATATTAATGGCTTTTCATTAGAAACAATATTATACGGAACGTCCTCTTTGAATCCACAGACTCAATCAAATATATTGAAATCATTTTTAATAGAAACTAGGCGATTTAGCTGAGCAAACCATATACTATGATCTATCATTATTCCAAGCCTTAGTGCCATGAATCCCGACTTCAAATGACATAATTGTATAAAACCATCGTGGTTTTAATTTTCTACATGGTGGAACATCAATTTCATTAAATATCTTTTTTCATTTTTCTCTCACGATACTTTTCCATATACATACACACACACACACACACACACACACACACACACACACACACACACACACACACACACACACACACACACATATATGTGTGTGTGTGTGTGTGTGTGTACATTGGAGCGGTCTTCACATAAGTCTCTTGAGCTTGTTGACCAATCCACTTCATGAAAATTCTGTCGTTGGCTTTTTTTTCAAGAAATAAACATGTTCAAACGATAACCCTATTAGATATTCTGTTGCTTTATTTGGTGTTCTAATTCAAAACAGTTGGTACTCTGGTACTCGTCTGTCCATAGTCAGAACAGTAGGGTTGTTTTTAAAATATATTCCTCATTCATAACATAGGCATCTTTCTCATCACCACGTGGCTGAAATGTTGCCGATGTGACGTTACATTTTACTCACTCTCTATACATTGTGTTCGTTTGACAGGTTGCAGGTGCTTGGCGTATTTCAACGAGAAGACAGTAGCTGGTGGTATCTATCTCATAAGGAAAGACCTCAGAGGCAAAGGGATCGGACGTGATGTGAACATGCAATCCCTCAAGGCAGCGGCTGACGCCAATATCACCATATCAGCCACCTTCGTAAACCTTTACGAAACACGTGGCTTCACGATCTACTATGACGTACACCAGAAACGTGGACCAGTGGAAGTCATCTTGGGGGCCATTCCTAAAGCAGGAACGACCTCGGGTGTCACTATAGTCCCCTATGAAGATGCCATGTTTACTGAGCTGAAGACATACGATGAGAAAGTATGTGAAAGTGAGAGGGACTATTTCTTGACAAACTGGATCATCGGCCATGCAAAGAACATTCTCATTGCTCGATCACATACTGGACGTGTTGTGGGATATGGGTGTTTGCGGGTGACAGAATACTGCAATGAAATTGCACCATTGTATGCTGATAGTGACGCCATAGCATGGGCACTGCTGAAAGAACTATTGCAACACCTCGATCCAAAAGACACCGTTCATCTCTTCATTATATCCGAAAACAAAGCAGCGATGGAGAGTATTGGCGAGGCTCCTCTGACAAACATTTTTACGCTTCATAAAATGTACACTAAACAATCGGTGCCCCAAAATCTTGATCGGTTGTATTCCTTGTCCGCCATTTCATTAAGTGTTGTCTGAAACACCTCCACATAACTATGTAGGCGTGTCTTCCCGAAAGGGGTTCTGTATACATAAATCATCAGGGCCTTGCCCTTGAAATTTGAATGTAGGCATTTATGAGGCAGTTTTATGGTTGTACCACGCAACAAACATAAACATACCATGTGAAAAAAAATAAAATGATACACATGTATATCAGTGTAAAACTGACAACTCACCCACTAAAAGTGACTGCACAGCTCTACTTTCAGAAGTGGCAAATTGATCTACAACTGTACGGATGTATCACGACTAACCCTACACTAAAAATCACCCACTAAAAGTAACTGTACAGCTATGCCTCCCACGAGTGACACATTGGTATAATTTACAACTGTAGGTTTCATGGTGCGTTTATGTTTAATATCGAACAACCTGTATCCGTCAGGTAGTTTGTGTCGACCAAGGGACAGCTTTACTATGATTGTGTGTTATATCTACGTCACAGTGCGGGAGCTTGTGTAATTCAGTGGGAATTACATGTTAATATTGGAACCAATACAAATTGTAATCACTTTAGTGTATGGATTCTAAAATTATATAGGTCCATTTTTTTCTGTTTGCTATAAAAGTCATTGTGGGATGACTGAATATGACTTCTCACCACTGCTTGTGACACCATTTAGAGACAAACATCTTTTCAAACTTATCGCAACATAGTCATGCAGCATATCAAAAGGCAGATCAAATGATTTATCTTTCTTTCATTACACTCCAACATTGTAAGCACTGGCCTATATTAATGGAGCTCATTAGTCAGTTGATGTATTCTCCCATTTCATAATATATACTCCCATGACACATTTATGTAGTAATAATAGTTTCCAGGTAAGGTTAATGTGACCATGTTAGGTTCATGCACAAGTGTGAAATCTGACCTACCAGTACAGTCAATTACTGACACTCGTGTCTGTGTAATTAAACGTCATAAAACCAAATCTGCAGTCAATATGAACTGAATGTATTAACACAGGAGTGACAAATTATATCATGGTAAACATATACCTCTATACTATAATATAATGTGTACTTGTACATTTACTTAAACTTCGCATTATTAAGCTACATGCGTTGTCAATCAATCCGTTATTAACATGCACAACTAAGAAATATTCTGTTGAAATACAAATTTCAAAATTATCTGACATACAAACACAAACATGAATTCTGCGCACATATTTTCTTAATTTGGAAACCGTATTAGGCACATAAAAGCACTGTGCATACAAACATTTAGAAAATAAATTGATGAAACCTGTGTAGACACATGAGGATTTTAACTCAGAGATTAGTGACATGCTAATGTTGACCGATGAATACTGTCTGTCTATGAATAATTGTTATGAGTAGAACCAGCCGAGCAATTAATTTATTAGACAAAGATGGCTATTCAAGTCATATTCATCCCCATATCCCTTGTATTTGCATCTGGATATCCGGTGCTCTTGAACAATGTTCTTGTTGACACTCAGTGGCGGATGGGGAGTGGGGAGGCTGAATACTATTTAATAACCATGTCACAGACACACTTCTGGTTCAATTCGAAATGAAAAAATGAGACGTCTGGATTTTGATCATACGCTTGAACATGTTACTCAAAACAGACTCATGGGCTCGATTTGGAGTTATTGAGGCGTCTGCCAATGTACCAATTAAATTGAATCCATTTGCCATATTCAAAGCAATTCAAGGAATTTGTGGTGGAGTGAAGAATGTTTCTCGTCTTCGTGGCGGTTCCCTTCTGTTTGAATGTGCACGGAGACAGCAGTCTCTGAATCTATTATCAGTTACTAAATTTGCCAATGTTGAGGTGGCTGTGTCTGTGCACAGGACATTGAATTCTTGCCATGGAATTGTCCGAGACAGAGCTTATTGCCTCCTTGACATGTCTGAACAGAAATTTGCAGCTGAACCTGAAAGTCATATTTTAAACATTTATTTCCAAAAGAGCAATCGCACTGGTAAACAAGCAGTATGTCTCTAGCTGAATACCGCTTCAGAATACAAATAACTTACAGATATGACAGTCGTGAGGAGAAAAACATGGCATTGCGAAACAATAAGCAATACCTTTGTGTAACAACCCTAAGTTATAAATAAAGCCGTTTATAACATTATTGCCATTAGTGTCGTAAAATGGTAAGTGCAACGTCGGTTTTACTATTACAGCATAGTATAGTGAAAGAATGGATAGATTCTAATAATTTGGCTTGAGCTCGCAAAAATATCATGACGCAATTTGCTGGTGGAATGCAATGGATAATCAGCATACAACCTGACTTATCTTCCCTTTATTGTTCCCCATTTCATTTTATTAAGAATAGATCTAGACAAGACCTGTGAAGGTCCCGGGGTAGAATAGGCCTTCAGCAACCCATGCTTGCCACAAAAGGCGACTATGCTTGTCGTAAGAGGCGACTAACGGGATCGAGTGGTCAGGCTCGCTGACTTGGTTGACACATGTCATCGGTTCCCTATTGCGCAGATCGATGCTCATGATGTTGATCACTGGATTGTCTGGTCCAGACACGATTCTTTACAGACCGCTGCCATATAGCTGGAATATTGCATAGTGCGGTGTAAAACTAAACACACTCACTCACTCAGATCTAGACAATACACATATTAAGTGAGTGCGTGAGTTAATATTTAACGTCACATCGGCAATATCTCAGCCATATCGTGACGAGAACATTTAATACTGAAATGAAATACATGTATCGTATAAAAACCTGTCAGCGAAGGACAGTAAAACAACTAGAATATCACAAATGAGATTAAAACTAGTGTGGAAAGTTTAAAAATAATATCACTATTCGGACAATACAGTATATAATCAGGCTATAGGTTGCCAGCAACTGAAGGTAGATCACCATACTAGGGACCATGGGGACTTACAGTGCCTTTGCTACCTGCATGGAGCCTAGTCGGATTTACATCATCCCCTCAGCTGTTAGCAATTTTGACATATCTAGCCAAAAATTTAAAATACAGATATACTACGACTAAGAACAGTGGAAAGTTTAAATTTACTGTGAATGTTTTTGGACTTACGTACCCTCTCAGGAGGACAATAATTTTACAATACTTCAACCCCCTTTGAGGGTACAGACACCAACAATTCAAGTTACCAATCCAAACTTCCAATAATTAAAATACATCTATTTGCACAACATGATTTCAAATTTCAACCAAAAAATCAATTTCTTTTAAAAAATCAATAATTAAATGAGACCTAACGCTGGTAAAAAGATCCTTAATTGTTTTAACTGTAAAAAACTTATTCCTTGTGATGGAGAATTCAACACAGTCAAGCAGGATATGCTTGACTGTAACTCTCTCATCACAAGGGATACAAAATGGAGGATCCTCACCTTTTAAAAGGTATGAATGAGTATATCTAGTATGGCCAATACGACATCGTCTTAAAATAACCTCTTCAAATCTGGACTGACAACCCAAGTAGGTGTAACCAATATAAGGTTTTATTTCATGTAATTTATTGATACCTACTTGGGTGTCCCACTTCTTCTGCATCAGATCACGGATATAAGATCTAATGGTGGCTTTGTAATCACTGTAAGAAATAAGAAGTGGTGTCACAGATTTGTTGAGTGCTGCCTTGGCAGCAAGATCAGCCATTGTGTTACCAGAAATGCCTACGTGGCTTGGTAACCAACAGAAGACAATGTCGTACTGGCCAGTAGCAAGACTATTATACAATTCAATAATATCAATTAAAAGTGGATGTTTACATGACAAATTTTTAATAGCGTGGAGGCAAGAAAGAGAATCAGAATAGATTATATATTGTTTACGTTTAGGGTGTCTTTGGATATATTTAAGAGCTGTTAATATGGCGTTAGCTTCAGCTGTAAAAATAGAACTATTATCGGGTAATCTAGAAGATATTGTTCTGGATCCAATGACAGTGGCACAAGCTACTGCGCCACCGTCCTTGGACCCATCTGTAAATAAGGATTTATAATTGGTATATTTATGTTTCAGTTGATTATATTCTTGTTTATACTGTAATTCATTCGTTTCCGATTTTTTAACTGTTGTTAATGTTAGGTCAACTTGTGGCCTAACCAACTGCCAAGGAGGAGAAGAAAGAAGACGGGAAGGAGCTATATGGTCCAGCTCAATGCTAGAAGCAGCAAGAAATGGCTTAATTCTGACCCCAAGAGGCGGAAGAAGGGAAGACTTTTTGTTATACAAATCTTCATAGGGAGGATTAAAAACACAATTAAATGCGGGGTTAGACTCATTAGAAGCTAATTTTGTAATGTATTGTAAAGATAGTTTGATACGACGTAAGTTGAGAGAAGGCTCATCAGCTTCGACATATATACTGTCGATAGGAGAGGTTCTAAAAGAACCAAGACAAAGTCTTAGGCCTTGGTGGTGCACAGGATCAAGTAGTTTTAGGTTGCTTTGACAAGCGCCACCATAGACGATGGAGCCGTAATCAAGTTTAGATCGGATCAGTGATCTATATAAGTGGAGAAGGGTAGATTGATCCCCTCCCCATTTTGAATTTGAAACTACCTTTAATAAATCGAGTGCCTTCAGGCATTTGGCTTTAAGGAATTTAATATGCGGCAAAAAGGTCAAATGTGAGTCGAAAATAAGTCCCAAGAACTTGGCCTCCTTGACGACTTTGACTGGGGTACCACTGAGAAATAGTTCTGGTTCTTTATGGGGTTTGTATTTACGACAGAAGTGTATACAATTAGTTTTTGATTTAGAAAATTTAGAGCCGTTTTCAAGACACCATTTATTTATTTTGTTTAAACACAGCTGCAGTTGCCGTTCAATAGTATACATATTCTTACCGCGGCAAGAAATATTAAAATCATCCACAAATAAATATCCATCGATTAAATCGTTTAAAACTTTAGATAAACTGTTGATCTTGACGCTAAAAAGAGTGAGAGACAAAATACTGCCTTGTGGAACACCCTGATCCTGATTATAATGATCAGACAGGGTAGAACCCACACGGACTTGAAATTGCCTGTTATTTAAAAATTTAGCAATGAATTCAGGCAAACGACCTCGCAAACCGAAATCATGTAAATCTCTCAGTATGCCATATTTCCACGTTGTGTCATATGCTTTCTCAAGATAAAAAAAGATAGACACAGCATGTTGTTTATTAATCAGTGCGTTTTTCACAAATGATTCTAAACGCACTAAGTGATCGACAGTACTTCTGTTTTTCCGGAAACCACATTGTATATCTGTGATAAGATTATTAGTTTCCAAGTACCAAACA